>NW_010316887.1:0-1412 GCF_000700745.2 Antrostomus carolinensis | reverse complement strand
CCTGCTTCCGCTTCTTAGCAGAAAATATGCCATTTCCTGATTAAGCTGTTTCATTCTGCAGAAAAGTGAAACACTGAATGCACTGCAATCAGACAAAGGAAATAAAACAAGGCCATCCATGATCAGAAATTAAGAAGGGAGCTTAATTTCCCATTTGTGCTCCAAAGACTGTGCTCCTCCTCTCTGTAAAAAATACAAGTAATCTTCAGGGCTGTTAAACTTCTCACATTCCTTTGGACTTTGAATCTTTCAGCACCTCACTTCGAGAACAAGAAAGGATGAGTAAAGAACTGGCCTGGGAAATGGGAATATGCAGAATAAGCATACGGATCCTGCTGCATGTTCTGAACAAAAGGAGAGGAGATGGATGGTTGCAGCTGTAGTGACTTCAGAAAATTGGTACATGTTGTTTTGTATTTTTTTGTAGTCTCTGAAGTGGAATACAAACCTGAGGCCCCTGTGGGCATCCATAAAGGCTGAGGCCGTAAAGAAACTTCACCCTGAGAAACTGAGGTGCAGACAGAGGTAACAGATGCCCAGAATTAGGCAGCGATTGAACAAGAAGTTTAGGAATTGCAGTTTTAGACTGAGGTGACTGAATTGCACACAAGTCTTAATTTCATACGAGCCCCTCTTTAGACTCAAGCCAAATCTATTAGCTTTTTAAGAAAATAATACTATGAAACAGATGGCAAATACAAAGGTAATACTTCCTAGCTATACGGAAAGTATGACAACCCCCTCTCCCCGCCCCCCCATTTTCTTATTTTTGTTTTCTTCTGTCGCGGTGGGAAGACTCGAGCACTCAATGTGAGCGATCAGCAAGCTTCGTTTATTGATCAGCGTTCAGCATACTTATACAGTTCTTAATGAGATCATACATATTCTGTAATCTAACTAATTCATTGGTCACTATCCTAAACGTCAACCCCTCCCCTAGTTCCTCATTCTTGGTTACTTACTCCCTTATTTCTCATGCCTTAGCTGACCGTAAGCATCCTGTTATTGTATAACAGCTTCAGTCAAGGACAGCATGTCCTTACCACCCCAGCACTTCAGACGAGAAGAGTCCGATGTTTCCCAAGATCCTGGTCAGCCATCTACAGTATGTCTATGTGACCCTTGTCAGCTAACCAATCCTCCACATTCTTCCAAAGTATAGGAAATATCCTTTGGGAGCATGTTCATTCCCCTGTGGGATTTTGCTCTGCAGAAAACATTATTTACATTTTAAAGCATTTTTTTTACATTTATTGACAAGAATTCTGAACTGCATTTAAGGCCGTTACTCTACTTAATTACTTTTTTCTCTGGCATTTCAGGGAATCCATAAAGCTAAGGGCAAAAAAATAGGTTTCATTAAAAATGTTATAAAAAGTAAAATTCATAGAATCATAGAATCATAGAATAGA
>NW_010316886.1:0-6706 GCF_000700745.2 Antrostomus carolinensis | reverse complement strand
GCTGACAGGATAACAGCTTGAGGTGGTCTGAAGGGAATCTTTTGCAGCTAAATCTTAAATCTTCTAAAATTAATGCTTGAAATAGCTCCTTCTTCAGGTGAAGAACAAAATTTAAACTAGACAACAAGTGAGGCCTTACTTGTATTTCAAATTTAGCATTTCTCAACAGCTTAGTGATGTTTCTCCAGGGGCTGACAATCCTGAAGGAACAAATGGCTTGACCCCCTATCTGCTTTTAGCCCAGACCTCTTGCCAGATGCACAACAGGATGGGAAAAGAGATCAGAAGCTAATTCAGCAGAAATGTACTAAATTAGGAAAGAAATATGGAATTGAGCCCATACAAGTCCATAGCCATAAAAACATTTATGTGCCCTTTTTTATGAGCAGCTGTGCAATCATTAAGCACCATCTGAGTGCTGTGAAGGCTGTGCCAACGATGATTTACATCATGCTTTTCACAAGTGCCTTAAGTAGAGGACAGAAAATAATGCCCTGTAAAATCCAAGGACATTTGGCATTGCAGAGTATTTAGAATACGAATATAGAAAAATATAATATAATAAAATATAAAATATAATAAAGAAAAAAAAGAGAGAGGAGACAAAATTGGTTCTGAAAAAAACCTCCTATAAATGTATTTTGGGCATAATAAATATCAATTTGATATATGTGAACAATGGTTTTTGTGGACTACCTCATTGCAAGGACTTGTATTTAATGTTTCTGTCTAGTGGTGAAGAAATGCTCTAGAAAAGCATAAGGAAAACAAAAGGAAGAGCAGAAATTTTATTTTCGACTTTGGGAAGAGTTTCTATACATACAACTTCTTTGTCCATATTAAACCTGACAGCTGGTAGAAAACTAGTGCAAAAATGCTTTAAAGCTGAGATTTTACACTATTG
Source organism: Antrostomus carolinensis (assembly GCF_000700745.2). NCBI lineage: Eukaryota > Metazoa > Chordata > Aves > Caprimulgiformes > Caprimulgidae > Antrostomus > Antrostomus carolinensis. The sequence continues at coordinate 5,802 of NW_010316886.1, read as the reverse complement.
TCAGCATTGCACTTTGATGCCTTATTAATCAATCAAGCTTTCATATTATAGTTTAAAATTTAGATTATGTTCATTGCTATGTCTAAAGGAGACTTGATTTTGAGTTTCTTTGTTGTGATTTAGTAAATGGGCAAAATAAGATAATATTACAAAATACTTATTTCTGAAGGTTGAAGGTCTGCTTAGATTCTGTGAAAGCATTATTTTCCAGCCACTTGTTTTTCCCTAATACCTCTCCCCTGTTTTGTTTACTGTATGCATTAGTTCATTTTAATCAGTATATTCTAAATTAAGCATTGACAATGCATTAGAGGGTTGCTTTAATAAGAAGGCATGGTTTCTCACAGGTAAATGAAACATGGTATCAGTTCCTTTCAACTTTGCAGCATTTTTGTCTCATGCATGTATGCATTTATCAATTGACATTATGGAGTTTTCCTTAAGCTAAGCCGTGGGTGTACACCTAGCACATGGAAAAACAAGTAGACATGTGCTTGTGATTTCTCTCATTTGAATGCATGCTTCAGGCAACTTATCTATAAAATAGAACAAAGTGCAGTTTGAATATATACTTTATTTAGGAAAACTTGGTTGGAGGAATAAAAGTCACAAATGTTCATGAGTTGGCTCTGCCCTTAGATGAGTGGTGAGTGGACGAGGAAAGAGGTGTAATCCTAGAATAGAACAGAACAGAACAGAATAGAATATTTCAGTTGGAGGGGACCTACAACAATCATCTAATCCAACTGCCTGACCACTTCAGGGCTGACCAAAAGTTAAAGCATGTTGTTAAGGGCATGGTCCAAATGCCTCTTAAACACTGACAGACTTTGGGCATTGACAACCTCTCTAGGAAGCTTGTTCCAGTGTTTGACCACCTTCTCAATAAATAAATGCCCCTCATGTCAAGTCTGAACCTCCCCTGGTGCAGCTTTGAACTATTCCCATTTGTCCTGTCACTGGGTACCAGGGAGAAGAGATCAATACCTCCCTCTCCACATCCCCTCCTCAGAAGGCTGTAGAGAGCAATGAGGTCACTTCTCAGCCTCCTTTTCTCCAAACTAGACAAACATAGAGGCCTTCAGAAAGGAATACGAAATGGTAGAAAGGGCATTCATGGTGTCTAACTCATTCTGGTGAATTGTTATCTCCACAGTTTCCCTCTCTAGTCAATGGAGAGAAAGTGTCTTTGGGGAATATTTCTCAGCAGCTGAGCTATGTCTGGGACCCAAAAGACATCAGGACCTTGGTCACCATCTTCTTTGACTGTTATGGTTTAACCCCAGCCAGCAACTAAGCACCACCCAGCTGCTTGCTCACTCCACCCCAGTGGGATGGGGGAGATAATAATAAGGTTTACAGTGAGAAAACTCGTGGGTTGAGATAAAGACAGTTTAATAGGTAAAGCAAAAGCCACACATACAAGCAAAGCAGAACAAGGAATTCATTCACTGCTTCCCATGGGCAGGCAGGTGTTCAGCCATCTCCAGGAAAGCAGGGCTCCATCATGTGAAATGGTGACTTGGGAAGACAAATGCCATCGTTCCAAATGTCCCCCCCTTCCTTCTTCTTCCCCCAGCATTATATGCTGAGTGTGATGTCATACGGTATGGAATATCCCTTTGGTCAGTTGGGGTCAGCTGTCCCAGCTGTGTCCCCTCCCAGCTTCTTGTGCACCCCCAGCCTACTCACTGGTGGGGTGGTGTGAGATGCAGAAAACCCCTTGACTCTGTGTAAGCACTGCTCAGCAGTAATGAAAACATCTCTGCATTATCAACACTGTTTTCAGCACAAATCCAAAACATAGCCCCATGCCAGCTACTATAAAGAAAATTAACTCTGTCCCAGCCAAAACCAGCACAAGGACCATACCTGTCCTGATGGCTTGGCTGATGGAAACATAGACTCAGCAGTAATGATAGAGGAGAGCCACAAAAATGATCAGAGGGATGGAACATCTCTCCTATGAAGAAAGACTGAGAGTTGGGGTTGTTCAGCCTGGAGAAGAGAAGGCTCCAGGGAAACCTTATTGCAGCCTTTCAGTACTTAAAGGGGGCCTATAAGAAAGAAGGGGACAAACTTTTTAGCAGGGCCTGTAGTGATAGGACAAGAGGAAATGGTTTTAAACTAAAAGAGGGTAGATTTAGACTAGATATTAGGAAGAATTTTTTTATTATGAAGGTAGTGAAACACTGGTCCAGGTTGCCCAGAGAGGTGGTAGATGCCCCATCCCTGGAAACATTCAGGGTCTGGTTGGAGAAGGCTCTGAGCAACCTGATCTAGTTGAAGATGTCCCTGCTCACTGCATGGGGGTTGGACTAGATGACCTTTAAACTAGATGTCCCTTCCTACCAAAACCATTCTGTGATTCTATGATAAGATCCTGTTGCAGTCAGCATAGGTTAGCCTGACACAAGGTAGCAAGCAATGCTGGCTGAAGGTCGAGGCTACATGCATCCCTGTGAAAGACAAGTATGCCTTCAGGAGTGATTGGACTCCTTGGCAATTGCACAGTGAGCTGCACCAGATCGCAGGTGAGGCAGTACCAGTGGGGCTGTGAAGACAGGGCCAGGGATCCACATATGCCTGCCAGAGCCTGAGTCCTCTGCCTTGGCTCTGTCACTGTTAAGGCAGCTGAGGACCCTGGGTTGTTTCTTTCCGGGTTATCATTCCCGTACTTCCTGATGTCCCTCCGAAGCAGCCTGAGAAGGATTGCTGACACAGAATAAATGTGATATTGGCAGGAAGGTACAACACAGGTCACAGAACAGTGAGCACATCAGTTTGCATATGAAACATGATGGTTAATACTTTGGGTGAGCTCTGGCAACTAGGCCTTTACATCAGTACAACAGTATTTGCAGGGAGGAGAACCCCCTATATATATCCCTCACCTCCCTACAGTGCTGCCTGCTCAGAGAAGAAGAATCATGGCAGATGTGATCTTTTGCTTTTTGATGTGTTTTCACTATCTCTGAGAGCCACACCAGACAAGGATTCACTACATCTGCCATTGGGCCCTGTCAACCCATCCTCATAAGTTACCCTCCTTAGGTCTGAGGCTGCATTTCTCAGGTGCAGAATATTCTCCAGTTTTTTTGCTCCTCTCTCCACAATGATCTGTCATCACATTAGGGGAAGAGATGCCACTTCACATGGGTATTGTAGGGTACAGAGCAACCTCTGTAGCAAAATGGAAGCAGTTGGAGCAGATTCATGACAGCACAGGAGCAGGGCATCTTGGAAAGGCTGAGGAAGAGAAAGAGAGAGAGAGAGAGAGGTCCCTCTCACTACCCTCTCTCAGGACTTTGGGATTGCAGCACTTTTCTGGAACAGCTGATTGACCATGTGCTGTACTGGGAACATTTGAAAGACAGAATGAAGACAAATGCCTCTTGCATCAGGCACTCCAGATAGCTGTGGACCCAGTGGAGGCAGCCCATGGTGACTGAGCATCTCAAGTAGCCCACTATGCTTGTTCAGTCTGTCTGGGAGCATACCAGGACACATCAGATACAGAGCTGATGGAGTTGGCACTTCATCAATTGCCTTGAATTCTCCATCTACATGCCAGAGACAGCTTGAAGCAGCAGGAGGTTCTTAATCTACTCAGATCAGGCAATTGGAGACAGAACAAGGAAGTAGCACAGCATTATATCTCTGATATAGGAGGTACAAATTAGCTCATTCTCTCTCACTTCCACTATCCACACTCCATTTTGCCTTCAGACTAACTTGCAGATTGCTGCAGAGCTGCAGAGGTCACTAGCACTGATCCTGGAGCCCAGGAGACAGTGCTGAGACAGCAGTGCAGTGACAAGATCAATAGCTCCTTAGGTAGCTCGCTTGTATACTCTTAAATAACTACTTTGTTCAATTAATTAAATATTTTTGTTTGGATGAAGTGGCATGCTTTTTTTGTCTCCTTAGGCATTTCTGAGGCTCTTGCTGGCTCCTTTTTGCCCCTCCCTGGCCTGAAACAGTGGCAAGGGTAGGTGTCTCTCCTCCTGTGAATAGAGGGCAGAGGCTCCAGGATCCTCTGCATAACTAGTACCAAAGGAGTATCTCTAACTGAGAAGAGAGCAGTGGAAACAGATATCCACCATGGCTCCATCCTGCAGGCCTTATGGCCCTCAGGGCCCCAGGAGACCTTAACCCATCAAACAGGGGCTCAGATACGTGGGAGATGCAGACAGGTGCGCTCACTGGCTGCCTTCATAGTGCTTAACATTTGTGCCCCACAGCAGAACAGGGTCCAACATTGGCAATGGGAGCCAAACGGGCCAGTCAGCACATCTTCTGATCAGGCGGCTTCGCAATGTCAGGAGGCTTTGTCTTCCCATACCGCCCATTAGTACCGCCTAAGGCACCATATGGAGGTGACTCAAAGCTGAAGCTTTGGAATTCGGACTCCACTGGGAAGGAAGCAGCTCCAGCTAACATTTGTGTTCCACATTTCTGTTTACTTTCTTTACTCAAAATAGGATATCACAAAAACTACTGCAGTGGCCCCAACTAAAGCGAAGTAGATTATTTCAGAAATTAAGGTCTGCAGAAAGCCACCAGTCTACCCTCGTCTTACATTCACAGACAGAACTCATCCATATCTGGATGAGTGGACATATCTCAGGACTCTTCCAAAGGCTCCTCTAACGAAGCACAGTGGTGGGTTGCACCCAGCTCCCGGCAGCAGGCGTTACTTGGGGATGACACGGGCTGAGGTCCCCAGGGAAGGCAGTACCAGGCAGGGCCACTGCAGTTTTGGTTCCACAGTTCTTTCTCCACCCTGTGGTTGCCTTTGGCTTTACAGACTCTTCCCGAGCAGCCCGGGACCTGCTGCAGGATATTCATATGCCATGGTCAGAAGCTATAGGGCCAAAGCCCTTCTAACATTGGCCATCAGGGGCTGGAGGTGGGGGGCACAGGGACAAGTCAGGGAATATACTTGGGGTCTCCTCCTCAACTTTAATATCTAAGTCCACATCTGGTTTGAGGCAGGTGTGAGGGATGCATTTTGCCTGGTGGTGAGTTTTGAGGCACAACGTCCAGTAAATGGAGCCCTGGATGGCCATGGGGACAAGCAGACTTATGTCACTCAAAAGCATAGTGTGGCGTTACCTGGGAGAGGCTGATTAGATTCCTGTACAAGATCTCTACAGTTTCTTGCTGTAGTTCCCAAGTAGTCAGTTTTACAACTTTATGTAGTCTAAAAGCAGTCTATAAGAAATATAAGGAAAAAAAAATAATAGATGCCCTCCTACTATGCTTATCCACTAACGGGCTAAATACCTGATTTATAATTATTCCAAATAAGGCCAAGCACAGTGCAGGAGTGAGCTCTACAATAAAAGCTTCATAATAAAACAACTTTCAAGAGCTTAAGAACAGAAGCGTTGTGTCTACCCTACAAAAGTAAATGTTTTGTGACTGAAACTCTCCTGACTTTCAGCACTCAGAAGTACATTGCTCAGAAAGGTTTTGCGTCCCGTTTCCAAGTGTTTTGACTACAAAAGACATTTCTCGCTGTGTCTCACTTGCTAAAGATTAAGACATGATTTTCCAAGTGGCATTATAATACACCACAGCAACAGAGGTTAAAGGGTAAATAAAGGCAATGAGATGTTGTCTTCTGGATGGGGACTCGGCAGCAGCGTTCTGTTTACAAAGCTCTGATCCTTTCTGTACAACAGATCTTCCTGGGATCTCTCAGGTTTTGGCAGCTTCTCCCTGCCCGTCACTGCAGAAACAGCGCACGGCCGTGGCTTCAGAGCTGCAGGTCCCCGGCTGAGAAGAGGCTTGTGC
>NW_010316885.1:8584-13991 GCF_000700745.2 Antrostomus carolinensis | reverse complement strand
AGCAGGCGATGGTGCGGAGGAAAAGAATAAAATACAGTGGTGATGGGGTGGTACTGGGGGAGACGCAGAGGGGAACCTGGCACTTAAGTGGCCAGGGTAACAAAGGAAAAAAAAATATATACATATATATAAAAAAAAAAAAAATCTCTCGAACGGCACATTGGGAGCCAGATGGTGGCCCTGGTTAAAAGGTCATGTAAATCTGGCGTGTGGACGGGAGTGGTCTGAGCCTGTCTGGCCTAAGAGTCGTGCAGAGCTGTGTACAGCAGTGCGATAGTTATCGTGCAGACTGACACGCAGAGGTGCCGCCACAGCCCGTTTGCAGCACTCGAGTGAAAAGATCATGCCGACCTGACGCATGAAGGTGTGCTCGGTTCCGCTTCGCAGTTGCCAGTAAAGATAACACTGACTACCTGGTCTTGAGTCAGATAATGTCTAGCCTGCTTACCCTGAGGAGCTGAAAATGCTTGCTTAGAAAACCAGACCAAAAAAACTTCATTAAGACATCGTCACTGGACAGACTTAAGAAAATAGTAATGATTGGCAAAAGAAAGCATGCATATAAAATTGTACTGCATCTCAGTTATACATTACTATTAAAACCTCTCTGACAGTTTCTCTTTTAGGTGCTTGCCCTGCCAGGCTCCGTTGTGTAGGGGTTAAAGAACAGTCGTTTTCCACCTCGCAACCTGGTAAGGATCAATATATTCCCATAATGCGGTATCAGACAGCTTGCTTTGCTTATGCCAGTCTCTTGTAATGACTGGTTCAGGGAATGATTTCTCTGGTCCTTGGCCTACTCTGCCAAAATGTTTCTAGCTCTGGATGATAACTTAATAGTGAAAATTACGCTCACGTCATTCTGATTAGCTGTTTTCCTTTTAAAAATGAATACGCACATAGTAGCCAACACACGAGCTACGTTTTGAATTAAAAAATAAATGCTTATGCCATTTGAAATAGGAATTTTCTATTAAACTAAGTATCTGATGAGCTGAAAAGGGAAAATATGCTAATAAGGGGGATGTGACATTTACAGCTTTTTATCATAGGGGACTGTCCCAAAACTGCAAGTAAATTGCTTTTTAAATGAAAAAAAAAAAAAAAAAGAAAAAGAATTTATGACCTGTTGGTTGAAAATACTGCCTAGTGTTAGGGATGCACGATACCTTTAAAAAGTCTTTCTCTAGCTTGCTGTAATTCGTGATGCAGAGTTTTGCCCGATTAAACAGATCCTGAACACTGGTTTATATCTGTACAGTGGAATCCTAATGCAGAGGAGTCACTTTTTTTTTTGCATGGACCTCTAACGAGAATTGTGGTTTGGAGAATGCAGTGCATCAAAGTAACCCGTTACTTTAGCTTCCCATAAGTAAATCTCTGTGCCCATGCACACTGAAATTCCTACGTTACTTCAAAGTAGCTTTAAATTTTAAAGATATTGCATGTATATGCATGTGCTTAATTTTACTGTAGAGTTCTTCATTTAGCCTCTGACAGTATCCAGAAATCTCTAACTTTATGTAATTAAGCACAGTTTGGAGATGAGCAAATAATGTATCTTGAGGCTAATGATTTGAAAAAATGCTCCATAACTGAGATAGGAAGAAAAATAGTTTGACAAACAATAGCGTGTGTTTTCTTGTACTAGTCAGTGTTTTTCCCTATCACAAAAAATGAGTGGGTTGTTTTTTTCAGTTGTATCATAATGTTTAGGTTGTTTATATGTATGTCAGTTGGGGGAAGAAGGATTGTGAAAATGATAATATGTAAAGTGAGGTTTCACAAAGAATAGATTTTCCTAAAAGTGTCATTTATTAACTTCTTTTTAAAAAAAAAAAAAAAAAAGATTCTATTTAGTGTTTCTGAAGTCTCGTTTCTTAAAGCCTTAAATTTTGTGTTTAAGGCTAAGCAGAAGGTGAAAATGTTTTCTCCCAGTCATTTTGCTTTATTGGTGCTAGACCCTATCAAATGTTCATCAGTATAAAAGGAGTTTGATTCTTCTTTGTGAAACATCACTGTGTGATAAAGTATATGTGTATTTAGCATCCTTGTTTTTCTTTATGCTAAAGTGGATTCAGCTGTGTTGGGGCAGAAGAGACGGGACCAGCTGCTGGCCACATTTCCTGCTTTATTTTAAAAGGTAGTATAAGAAATGAGAATAAAGAGGTAACAGGGCTTTTGCTGTCTTTGGTTAAAAGAAAAAAAAAGCTTGAATGCTGGGATCATTTACTGTCATCCAAGATGTTGTTTTTAAAATACAATATCCTGTCAAACAGGTTTTACTCCAGAGTGTGCAGAATTCCATCTGTTCAGGGTGTATTGCCAGCACAAAAGAGATTCAGTGGGATGTGTGTTATCTTGCACCTCAGTGGTGGCATCGACAGAACTGTTGAAAGTTTTAGTCTGAAATTGTGTAACCCTGCTGTAACTGGTGGGTTATACCCGTGCCACAGGAATCCGAGTTAACCATCAAGAACTGTACTGACTGATAACGCAGAATGGAAATAATTGAAGTAGATTCAATCTGCCTAGCTCAGACTTCATGAACGTGCTTTATTTTGAAGTTATAATGCTTGATGAAAAGAGAAACACTAATGTAGCAAGTATGGGATGTTACAATGGCATTTTTACAGTTACTTCAGTGTAGAAGTGCTTTTTAAGTTAACTTAAATATGCATTCTTTCTTTTTGCATCATTGCTGAATGGTAGAGGTCAGGGCCGTAGTTCTGGTCTCTGTTGTGAACCTGCACATCACTCTAGTCCTGAAACTACCTGTGAGCTGTGTCTGAGAGTAGCTGATTTTCTGACATGCAAAATGATGTATACTGGTACAAGAACAAGGTCAAGTCCCAAGAAAGTAAGTGGCTGCAGGCATTTCTAGTGCCTACTGAATCATATTTAAACCAAATAGAGGGGAGGAAGTTAATTTGAAATTATAAACCGACTGTACTATCTGTATGGTGTATTATTAATGTAGCTTTTTGAAGTGACATGAAGCCTTGAAATGACATAACTTAATACTTGAAAATATATTGTAAATGTTTCTTTGTAATTATGTGCCATCCAGATAAGAATACAATATCATAATAAAATCAGACTTGTTGATCTTTCAGTTTATGGGCTCAAATGTTTTTTCATCCTTTTCTTCTCATTAATGCCTTGCTTTAATTGAGTGGTTCATGACACAGAATAGGAAACCAGAAAGGGGAAGATGCCGTTGCTGCTATCTGTGTGGGTCATCTGTTGGGAAACAAAATGGAGCAGGAGAAATCTTCTTACTCATCTGTCTTTCACGTTAAGTTTGTGGTGAGGACAAAACGAAGGCTTTATTCCCTGAACTAAAGTTGTACTTCTGAGAATCACCACTCCTTCTGTTTTACACTTGTTTTTCTTAATATTTTATTAATGTGGATATGTTTGATCAATAAACCACGGAGGAGTAGAACACTTAGGTAAAAGCTTCCGTGGTCTATCGGCATCTTCCTCCTTTCTGTCCCATTTTTGGCTTCTGAAGTTTGATGACTGGTTAATAATACGCTGTTAAGCCATAATCTTGCCTCGGATTGTTATTTCCACACTATAAACTCTGGAGCGAGTGTTAACAAAATGTTTGAGGGTGCTGAAAGGACAGAGCGTTTTTAAAGCTCCAGAGTGAGCTGTGCACTGCAGTCTTTGATTTCTGTTAATGGTAAATGCTTTATTTGTAGAGCGCAGTTTAAAATAGAGTCCTGGCTTTCTGGCATCCCGGCATTCTAGTGAACGTGATCTGCAGCTTGATAAAAAGAAACATTTCACCAAAAAAATTGCTTAAAATTTTAATGGCACGCTGGCATGCTCTGCCTTTTTGGCCTCCAGTTGTAGAAAATACCCTGTTCAGCACTGAAAGTTGTGTGTTAAACTGTACATACTGCAGAACCAAGTGCTATCCGTGTTTAACTGCTATGCCACCCCTATTTTCTAGTGTTTCTCCACCCCACAGCCCTTTGAAGACTATTCAGCATTTAAGTACGAAACAATTTCACGCTCAGTGCTCTGTTAGTCCTTTACAGTTTGATTCCAGTGCTGTGACTCTTAGTAGCATTCGGAATTAACTTCTCTTTCCTCTGAAGAGCTGAGCGTGTGAGAGGCAAAAACAGATCAGTGTTTCTGCATCTCTGTCTGTCCAGAGAGATGACACCAAAGTAAACGTAGGGAACCATATTCCAACACTTGGCATCTCTTGGTACTTTCAGATGATCAGATTTCTCACGCCACTTGTCAAAACCATAACCAGTTTTCCCTTGTGAAACGCAGGTATCTTTTGCAAAACAAAAGGCCTTTTGTAAATTTACTGATTTTTAAAAACTTAGTGTTTTCTGGAGCTTGTATTTCAAGAAGTGTTCTGCTAAAACCAACAATACCTTGTTTATAGGCTTGTGTTTGCTATCAGGCTGTGTGTCAGGGATATTTTTGGTATGGGGGTTGTTCAAATGGGCTCTGCGTTTAAAGAACACCCTGTGTAAAACTGTACATTGACAGTAGCTGATTCTACAGTTTTTCATCCCATTTCAGTGGGATACGTAGATTTGAAGAAATAATTGTGTCTCTGCTCGCTAGGATGCCGGGAGCTGGACCAGGGCAGGTACGGGGGAGATAAGGGGATTGTTTTCAGGGGGCTGTGGAATAATTGTAATGTTGAGATTCAGCATCAGAAAATGATACCTACAGAAGATTAAGTTAGTGCTTTTTTAGTATTTCTGTTGATTCTTATCTACAGCCAGTCTCTCAGCATTCTCTTGGCAGTAGTTCAGACTTGGAGTAGTCAGAAGTCCGTCACTATAGATTATATATTAGAATCATAGAATGGTTTGGGTTGGAAGGGACCTTAAAGATCATCTGGTTTCAATCCCCCTGCCATCAGCAGGGACACCTTCCACTAGACCAGGTTGCTCAAAGCCTCATCCAGCCTGACCTTAAACACTTCCAGGGAGGGGGCATCCACAACTTCCTTGGGCAACCTGTTCCAGTGTCTCACCACCCTCACAGTGAAAAACTTCTTCCTAATATCTCATCTAAACCTCCCCTCTTAGACACGTGCATTCTCAGAACGCCAAACAAGCTCTTGCTGTGATACATCGTCTGTGACTGGCTTCTTTCTACGATTCCACTTGTTTCTAGTATCAGTAGAAGAAAGGATACAGCTAAAACCTGTTCTAACTCAACTTTCAAACAGGGAGGCAGCGTTTGCAAGCAGTTGGTTACAGCTGGTAGGAAGCCAAGAGCTGGTAAACGCTCATCCTTTGACTTCTTGAGAGTGGTACAAGGTACGTTGTCCCCCACGTATGAAATGGGGAACAGAAGGAGTGTTTCCAGATCTCCGTGAGCGCTCTCCTTCACGCTGCATGCGTGCTGGTGTCTTAGTGTC
>NW_010316885.1:0-8574 GCF_000700745.2 Antrostomus carolinensis | reverse complement strand
CCTGCTGAATCCTGAAACTGGTTCAGTCTTTATTCACTTCCTTTTGAGAACTTTTTCCCCCCCAGTTTAAGGAGAAGTACACAGGGTACAATGGAAAAGTTTCCTTTTTTATAAACACCTTTCTAGCCTAAGGAGTGCATGGCTGACCTCTGACATGACCAATGCTGAACACTTAAAATACCTATCTGCAATTTGTGTATTCATCAGTCATGCCAGAAACAAATCCTGGTCTTTGCAACTTACTAAATAAATACATTGAGGAATGTGATTTATTTTTTTTTTTTGTTACATACAATCTTCACCTTTCACCCTAAGAAATTAATATCTAAAAAAAATGTGGTTTGTCCTAGTGTGAGATCATTATATATCAGAGCACAGAGCATGCATTTTGATTACTCTGAGAATAATTAGCACTTGAATTGATACCAAAATGAAAATAGTACAGGGAATGGAAGATGGTTTTGAATCTTGCACTTTAAAAAGCACTAGGATCTGTTTACAAGATCTTAACCGTATCTTGCTAAACACTGGCAATGATCAGAGCCATTCATTTTCATTGTTAAAGATACTATTGCAAATTAATAGCTTTGTTTTATGTTTTTATTACCACAGGTAAGTGGTTCTGTTGGTGAAGGTCTGATGACTTCTGAAGGTACCATAATTCACTGTCTTGTAAGATACTTGCTCTGTGAGAACCTGAGTTCTCACAAAGTGGGCTGATGTAAGTAAGGCCAAGATGGCTGTTTAGATGCAGGCCCGTGTTGGAACGCCACACAATGCAGCAATGCTTTGAATTAAGGAAAACTGAACTAACTTTACATAACAACTGTTGTGGAGGGAGTCTGTCTTTGGTGCTTCTCTATACAAAACAGGCCCCTACTCCTGGTCAGAGAGAGAAATAGAGTGCATGATTTTCCTGCTCTAACAACAAATCTGTTAGGAAAGGACAGATAAACATGATAGAACTCCTTTAATACATTTTTCAGCAGTGCTAGAACATAAACCAATTCAATTGCAAGTCTCAATGCTGAATTCTTAATTCTCATTAATAAATATTTCCATGTGCATCTCTGGGGATACTAGAATTTTCATTGAAGTTAAAAGTTAAAAACTTAACTGTTAAGGCCATACATCAGATTGAGGTGATTGCTTCTGTAGAAAAATTCCTGATTTAGTTCTCAAACTGCAGAATACACTAAAGAGATCTCATGGAGAAGCAAAATTAGCAATTTATATTGCTCTAGTCACCAATGATAAGACAAGCCTGATGCATAAGTGAATGACGCTGGACCACTGATCGTAAAACTGGAGGCAGCTGGGGTACCCCAGTAACAGCACCAGCTATCTGAGGCCTCTCAACACAGTTCCCTGCTTCAGGAAAAGCCCAATTTCAAGGCAAACTGCTTGCAAGGACAAAGTTTGTTCTGATTAGGCTTTTTTTTTTTGGTCATTTGATGTATATGCTGGGAAGTGTGACACAAGTGTCACTCCCGACTGCTCTGTGATAATGGGCGTTCTCTACAGAGTGACCCTTCTAACAGCCTGAACACGGTTATCTTGTGACAGAAATCCTGTGCTAGCACAGTGGAGGAAAGTTCAGGGACAAAAACAGTCAGATTTTGAGGAATCTCTAGAAAAACCTTGCCTTGATCTCCACCCTTTCTTTTAAAAAAAAAAATAAAAAAAATCACTGTTGTTTGCATTATGAAGAAAACCCTTTTTCAACCAAGTAACAGCACAAGAGGAAATGGCCTCAAATTGCACCAAGGGCAGCTGAGATTGGATGTGAAGAAGAATTTCTTTGCTGAAAGGGTTCTGAGGCATTGGAAGGGGTTGCCCAGGGCAGTGGTGGAGTCCCCATCCCTGGAGGGATTGAAGAGTCGTGTAGACACAGTGCTGAGGGACATGGGTTAGTCAGGGACTTGTCAGTGTTGGGTTAATGATTGGACTTGAAGAGCTTAAAGGGCTTTTCCAATCTAGGCAATTCTGGGATTCAATAATACTCATTTATACAGCTTCTAAAAGATGCAGCATCACCACAGAGCCAAACACTAAGCAGGCAATATAAATGCTTTTTTTTTTTCCTAATTTCCAAAGAAAAAACACCTGTCTTTATAAAGCTGTTATTCAGGTGTATACACTGAGCTGGACATAATGAAAAACTTGCATTTAAGTTCAGAACTGAAAAAAATGCCAGTGTAAAATCTTAACTTTGTTCTCCTATTACAAAAGACATCAAGCAGCAAAATCTTTCTTTGTTTATTATGTCACTTATCCAAAGCAATTGAAAAGTTGAACCTCATGCTTGTAACTCTTCAGGATCCCTGCTAGTGTTCATCTGCTGCAGTATTTTGACATATATTCCATGCTGTTTAGTGGCAAGATATAATCCAGTTAGAGCCTGTATGATTACAGCCAAACTCATTTTTCTAAAAACAGGCCGAGCAGTTGTGAGCCAGAAGCGTAATGCATTTTCTTTCCCAGGCAAGGGAGATGAAGAATACCTAAACAACATAAACAGTGGGAGAAACTTACTTCTTTTTTCCATCCAATTTAAGCATCAAGATTTAACATGAAAGTAATTAAAGATATTTAGGTAGATACTCATTCTCTCCCTTCCTCTATTAAGTTAAATTCACCTGGTGGTATCAAGTTCTCTGGATAAATGCTATAAACCATCCTGAGCACATCGCTGACGTCTCACCAAGTCTCACCATCCCCTCACTCTGCTCTGACCAGGGAGTTTGGCTGCTAGGCACTGCCTGGGATCAGTAAGGTCTCTCTGCTGTCCACCTCAGCAACAATTTTCACTGCCTGGCAGGAAGGCAGCCACCATTTCACACGCCCAGGCACACCACGGGTGGCTTGTAAAGTTCCACCTAAACCCAAGTGCTTTACAGTGCATCCGTTTGCAGATCCTGTTTCACTTCGGAGGCTCCCTGTAGCCCTTACTAACTTTGCCTTGTAATTCATAGAATCATAGAATGGTTTGGATTGGAAGGGACCTTAAAGATCATCTAGTTCCAACCCCCCTGCCATCAGCAGGGACACCTTCCACTACACCAGGTTGCTCAAAGCCTCATCCAGCCTGGCCTTCAACACTTCCAGGGAGGGGGCATCTACAACTCCCTTGGGCAACCTGTTCCAGTGTCTGAACTGGACGACCTTAATGTAAATCTCCTTCCATGTACTAAAAGCTTATAAGAAGATAAGTGTGCACAGACTAAAAATCCACAGAATTTAACTTGAGAACTGAAGATTTGACCGACAAACACATTTAAGGTATTGCAGGTTAATAAGACCTACCTGGCTGCAAGGCTTGCATTCATGGGGATAGCCAAGAAAATAGGATAGAGCCCACCTACAACAGCCCCGATCAATCCTCCTCTGACCACAGCGCAGACCTCACAGTTTAGCTCACCTGCATGACAAAAAATATTTCACTGTCAATATCCACATAGCTCCACCCCATCATTTATAAGCTCCGTGTGACAACATGGATGCAGGTGCTTGACAGAAATGGCCAAGCTGTACAGGAACGCGAGGAATTTGGGGAGAAGGACCCTGTCCTTTTGCAAAAAAAATAAAAAATAATAAAATTACTCATTCCAACCGATGAAGAATTTATTGCTCTAAAGCTGACCTTCAAATGACATCATACAGATGGGGGAAACTGAACTGCTTTGCTGCAGTCACTTTTACTTTGAGTGAAAAATACTAAAAATCAGTGATGTGTAACAGAATTATTTTTGTAAACGTATATAAAGACACATATGTATCTCCCTTCCCATTCAACTTCAAGAAGTCACTGCTGCCTGGTGCATTAAATGATCTGTTTTTCAAACCCTGCTTTATAAATGGAGGTTTTTCAAGACCACCGTTATGCAGAGAGGAAAAGCTCCTCTAGTGTTACACTGTGTACAGAAAGCAAAGCCCTTTGAAAATAAGGAATAGTGAGATTTTTTACCTGAAAATAAAGACTCACGCACAAAAACCTCATAAACAGCTGCTGTTGAAAGAAAGGGAATACAAGCCATTGGCAGAGCAGACACGAAGGAAGCCTTTCTGACATGTAGGATGTTCCTGAAGAAGTTATTTGCTGCTAAGCCGCATAAGCTTGAATTTGCCGCAAGGAAGTACGATCCGTGTTTACAGACGTTCCTGTGTAAGAAGGAAAGTCACTTCAGCAATTGAGAACTGTTAAAAAGTCTGGTTTACTCAGTGCTACAATTCACTTCTGAATATCCTACAGTAAGAGGCAAGAGAGATGTAAACCTCTTGCTGGTGCAAAATGGAGAACGACTACTTTCAAAAGCAACCAGTGCAGCATCCTTCACTATACGCCTGGTTTACACACACCTCAAGAATGAAGTGACAGAAAGGCTGGGAAGCCTTTTCTACTTTTTTTTTTTTTAATTATAGCTAATGGAAACTTCATGTAAATTGCTCTCCTAATCAGCATGTTTCTAAGGAGAATGTTTTCTCAAAATATATATATTTTTTTAAAAAGAAGAAATACATATATATAGATATATACACACATATTTTATCAGGCATTGGAAGGGGTTGCCCAGGGCAGTGGTGGAGTCCCCATCCCTGGAGGGATTGAAGAGTCATGTAGACACAGTGCTGAGGGACATGGGTTAGTCGGGGACTTGTCAGTGTTGTGTTCATGGTTGGACTCGATGATCTTAAAGGTCTTTTCCAATCGAGGCAATTCTGAGATATATAATCCCAGCTAGCACCTGTAATCAGCCTTGTTTCTAGCCTGCTTACCTCAAAGTATAGATTTAGTTTCAACATAAGAGCTTACAGAACAGATGAGGTGGGACAACTACAGCACCTGAGATCTCGCAATAACGATCTCAGCAGCTGCTGGCAGCTATTTGTAGCCATTCTGTGAGCTGAAGGACTGCAAGCCTTCCTTATGTGCATGGAACATGGATTTAAGGTCCTGCCTTGCTAGGAGGTTACACACTGGTTTACAGAACTGGAGCTTCTATTTTTCCCTTGATAACAGAGGAACTGGATTCTGTTCTCTACCATGTTTTTAACATATGGTTTAGAGCAGTTACTCCTGTTGCAATCTATCATATGGTGAAGGCAGAACAGAACAAAGTCTGGTCAGAGATAGTCAGCATTTAATATCTTGACAAACAGTCCCCATTGGAGTCCATTCCATCACAGCAGGTGACACCAGAGGTGGAATGGGAATCTAACCAATCTTACATGCCTGATGAGCAGTTTGTGATTTATTTTCATTTGACTTGCAGAAGGAGGTTGTGTGTGAGCTTTAGCATTATACCTGGCACAGTCAGCTGATTAGTGGAAACAACTCTTTGCTTTAGGTTTCCACAAATCTGAAATTCCTGGAATGAAAACTATTGCCAGGCAAAGCAATTAACTGGAAGGCACCAAGATTATGAGGCTGGGCCACTATTATTATGTTAAAAGTGTATTTTTAAAATGCACCATGAGTTGGATTTATCCCTAAAGCCCCAAAGAAAATAAAATGCTTAACCCATCACCAAATTTATGCTGGGCCAAATGTTGTATTTATTTGCAAAATTATCAAACGTGACAATCTCAAAACCATTTAGCAATTAAAATACATGATTTTTTAAAATCTGCCTACTTAAAATTCTTCTTAATGCTTAGAGTAACATTAAGCACTGACAAATCATATAAAAAAGACTTCAGAGATGTAGGTGCTAATCTTGCAAAACCTAAAACATTAAAAACATCTGACAATGACACCAACTATTTCTCATTTTAAATAGGAAAATACTTTCTTGGTACATACCAGATTTTCAAACATGAAAATAAGGTGCTACTAATTCAACTCTGATCCTATATAGCAAAAAAACTTTATTGGACAGGTATGTCTCTTGCCCTTATTTAGGAGCTATGTTTCTTTTTTTGTGTTTTGTTTTGTGTTGGGTTTTTTTTTTGTTTTAAAAATAAATTTGCTTTTCAAATCACCATTCCCCCAATACAGGATGCCATTCACAGAGTATCCCCAGTTTGTGCAAACCAGCCATTTTATTCCCTTAGTACATTTACAACCATTTAGTTAAAAATCCAAAATAGAGCAAATTAACGTTACCAGAACCAGCAGAATCTACTCAGGCTTACTGATGTACAGAAACTGCTACACTGCACAAACAGTTTTAAAGGAGGATGGAAGGGTTGGGGTTTGGGGTTTTTTTGTTAATTTTGTGGGGTTTTGGGGTGTTTTTTTTGTTTTTTTGCTTGTTTTTTGGGGGGAGGGGGGTTGTTAGTTTGGTTTCTGCTTGTTTTGTTTGGGTTTTTGTTTGGTTTTTTTTTAAATACTAGCTCCCTAGTGTTAAAAACAAGAGCTGTGGTGAACAGGAACTCTCCCAGTTTGACTGCAGCATGTTTCCTCTTCCCTTCCAGCCATTAGTGACCTCCCCTCTGCATATACAAACTTTTACTCTTGCCAATGCAGTTTCAAATAAAGGCCCCCACCCCTGGCAGCTGTTTCTTTCCAAGGCCCAGGAGTACCTAGGTACTACAGTTCCTATCAAGACGTTATCATATCACCACTGAGGTATCTGCCTCCCCTTTAGCTCCCCACCCCTTCAGAGGGAAGAAGGGCTGTAAGTTGAATGTGAGGGCAGCAGATCCTACACAAAGCTGCACCACTGACTGCAATGGGAGGGATAAAGCCTCGGTGTTTCTTTTTCTCACCTGTGTGGGGAGGCCCTGTGTTACTACTGGCACTTTGTTTGACCACCAATTTAGTCCTATTGAAAAAAAAAGCTTCCAATTAATCTTATTTCTCCTATTTATACAGAATTTATCCAAGATGATACAGACCTGCAAACAGCTCCTTACAGAACCAGCTCAGGTCCAGTAAGGTTCTGCAGCAAAATGCAGTTATCACCAAACACAAAAAGGTTGTCTGTGAGGCTCAGAAGGCATTTAGCTGGCTTGGTGCTGCACAGAACCCTGCTGAGGAGCCTGCATGACTCTGGCTGACTCGTCCAACACCACCTGGATACCTCAGTCTCGCCTTCCTGAAATGGGGAGCGGCGCAGAATGAGACGCAGAAACAAGCAGGTTGATGCTCACTCAGTTCTGGCCCCAGGCCAGCCCTGCTGGACATCAGATGACTCCTGCAGAATCACAAAATTACCTGCCTTACGCTCTCCAACATTTCAGTTTCCTAGAAAATTTACCAGCACGGGACTGTATGAATGCTCAGAGCCAGCCAGGGCTGATCAGCCATCACAGAACCTTAAGTACTGGGCAGCACAAGCCAGAAACCAGCTGAGCAGGACCAGAAATAACCATGAACTAACCATATTTAAAAGAAAAATCAAAGTTAAATTTTCTGGTTTGGACAACAATAATAAACATCCTCACAATTAAATATTTTTGTAGCTGCAAGGAAGATCTGCAATACAAGAGTAAAGGAAAAGAAAAGCCTCCAAAAACCACTTGAAATGTTTGATGCACTTATCTTCATTTATTTTACCAGCACTTACTGATCTGCTTTAGGAAGCTCATTGAGTATCTTTTGTACGACTTCCATCTGCTTAAATCTTTCCAAATATAGTCTTTGCTGCGGAGAATCTAGTTCAAGAAACTCTCTTCCCGTCATCTTGAAGTCCTAGATCATAAGGAACAAACAAACAAATGTAATCAAAGTTACACAGCCTCAGTACATATCAAATAAACACGGGCTCTTTGGGCACTGTGCAATCACAACTGCGTTTCCTATTTTCCATGGCTGAGTTTTCAGATGCAAAGGGCACAATCCAGCTACAGAGTCTAGGATATTTATGAACACATAAACCCCACCAAACTGCTTTCTTTAGTGACACCACAGCTGTAGTTTGACAATTGCTCTAAGCCAACTTAAGTACTCACTGCCCTGCAGATACCCCTGCCCAGCACCTCCAACCCTGGGGCCAAACAGCAGCTTGGATGAGGGAACTCACAGATGAAAGGCCAGGTTGGATGAGGCTTTGAGCAACCTGGTCTAGTGGAAGGTGTCCCTGCTGATGGCAGGGGGGTGGAAATAGATGACCTTTAAGGTCCCTTCCAACCCAAACCACTCTATGAAAACTGCTCAGAGGAAAACTGGGCAGTGTATTTGTTTTTTCCAGCTGGATCACCTTCTAAGACAATGATCCCTAATGCCTGCAGCTCAAGGGAGGACACTAACTGGACAATGGCTTTTAGCAATACTCTAGATTTAAATTGACTTAACTGTCAAATACAATCATAAGAAAAAAACCAAACAAATCCATACTTTGCAAAGATGTAAAGAAATCAATGAAGATTTCTCCTCTGCCTTTCTGTTGCACAAATAAGGAGTTTTTTACGGGTACTCTTAGCCAGAGACATAGATCAAGTGAGAAAGTGTAGAGCTGTATTGGGTTTACATGGCAGGGTTTTGGTAGCAGGTGGACTGCAGGGTGGCTTCTGTGAGAAGATGCCAGAAGCTTCCCCCATGTCCAACAGAGGTGGCTTCAAGATGGACTCACAGCTGGCCAAGGTGGAGCCCGTCAGTGACAGTGTTAGCACCTCTGGGATAACTTATTT
>NW_010316884.1:13471-33207 GCF_000700745.2 Antrostomus carolinensis | reverse complement strand
TCTGTGATTCTGTGATTCTGTGAAATATGAGAAATGCCAAATGCCTATTTGTTCAGCAACAGGTAGTGATGCAAGTAAGGTGCAAGTACAAGGAGTGTCTTAGTTTCACACTGAGGCCAACAACTCTTACTTAGACATTTTCTGTGTCTATGCGTGTGTGTGTATATGCCAATATGTGGTTTTGTGTGTAAATATACTTAATATTGCATAACATCCTGCATTATTGCAGACTTTGGTAATTGTATAAACCTCAGTTCTTCTCAGTTACCATAGCAACAGGACACTGCACTCAGATATTTGAGGAGTCTTCCCTCGATATGATTTTGATCAGCTCTTTTTGTTGCAAATTAACATTAAATCGGAAGCCAATAATAAATGAAAATACCTTTCTAAGCAGCAACTGAGGATGTGAAAGGGATGAACAGCAGGAAGCATGAAGCAATTTAGCAGTCAGCCACTTCCACTGGAAAACTGTATAATGTGGAAAAAAAAAACCTATGGATTTTTACAAAAACATAGTGCAAAACAGCTTCCAGAGACATTTCAGTGCAGAACCAGCCGTTTAAACTGCGTACAAAATGATGAGCTACAGTTTGCTCTTCTGCATCTTCAGATCTTCATTCCTGGCTTTTAATTAGACATCGCTTAACTCATCCTGTGTCTAAAGGACTTGGTGAATAGAGGTGACATGTTGATACAAATCCTCTACACTCACATTATCATCTCGTGTAGGTAAAGCTGCACTTACAAGTTTCTGCACAGAAAAAAGCCAACAACCTACAGGAGAAGGAGAAAGGTCAATTAAAATGAAAGGTCAATTAAAATGAAAACAATAGAGGATTTACGTAACACACATATGTCCTTGATGGCATCAGCTGTCTTTTTCTTTATAGTCGTTTCAGAAAATGGGAATTGTGTTTAAACTGCAAACCCACATGGAAGAAATCTGCAGGTTTAACTGAATTTTGTAGAAAAGTGCTCTGGAGTCAGCACGCCTGAAGTGTTGAAAAAGAAGTCAGTGAAATGTATGCAACCAACTAGCACAGTCATTTTCAAAGGTGGAAGGTGGCTGGTCATGCAGGATTTACATTTAAATAGGCAAGTTATAAACAACCCCATGGAATAAAGAATTTCCCATTATTACAGGGTTTTCCTAAACTTCTATTCTTTTCCTTTTGGAAATTCTGAATTCACAGCATACAAAGTTTTTACACACGTGCTGCTGTTCTGACTACAAAACTCTGGGCAGGTAGATCATGTACATACACGCTCATATATTAAAAACAACATATGTCTGCCCATAGCTCTTTTTATTTATTTATTTATCTATAATACAAATTCCTGGCGGCTTGAAAAGAAAAGTTCCAATGGGAAAAAAGAAAAAAAAAGTGATCTCAATTGAGGCATAAATTTCAGGGATATACATGGTTTTATGTTTTACTTCTCTAAATATGAATGAACTCTTTGTAAAAATATAGTCATAGAATTACTGCTTAGACTAAGATTCTTTCTTTTTTAATAATTGTTCATTTTCTACCAGGTGAACTCTAACCTCTAACATTTAGAGCTCAGTTTTTTTTGTCCGTGAACAGATCTGTTAAATCATATTCTCCAAAAAGTCAGAAAGACCCAGCACTTTACCCCCACAATGTGAAAAGGACTGCACCTATTGTAAAGATTTAGAAGCTCACTGGGCTTGAGGAAGCCACTAAAATAATGAGATAAGAGAGAAAATTACAAGGAAACGATTCTGACTTGACTTACTTTTTACACTTGAGACAGCCTCATCCATGAAAAACTTCAGTGCGTGGCATTCCCTGTCTCTAGGCAGACATTTTAAAGTTGTCTCACATCAAATGAAGCTCGTGCAACAGTTTTATTAGCTTCTTACATTATGCTTTGCCAAGAAATGTGAGACTCAAATAGCGATGTAAATTCATTAATCTCATAAAGCAATTAGTGTAAAATCCAGTGACTGCTAAATGATTCCAAATGAATTAGTTGCAACATAACATTTAATTTTCAGGAGTGTGTTCATTTATTTATGTGACATGGCAATCTTTACAAGACAAATGCAAATATTCAGACCCTAATCCTGCAACTGACACAAAAGAAAAGAGTTTTTCCTCATTGTTATATCTGTGGTGGTTGCACTTGGCCAGCAGCCAAACACAACCCCTCACTCACTCTCTTCCCCCCCACACCAAGGGAATAAGGGAGAGAATTGAAAGTGTAAGGGTAAGGAGACCTGTGGGTTGAGATAAAAACAATTTAATAATTGAAATAAAATAAAACTTAAAATAATGATAATAATGGTAATAATAGAATAGGCAAATGAGTGATGCCCAGTGCAGTTTGGTCACCACCTGACAACCGATGCCCAACCTGTCCCAGCCAGCAATCCTGCATCAGGGACAGTCCTGAAACCAAAACCACAATGCCAGAAAAGTGAGCCTGAGTGATTCCTGAGAGAATCCCCAGCTTTCCAGTCAACCCTCATTAATGTCCTGCCCATGACAGGATCCGATGTGGAATATCTCATTGATGGAGCCAAATGCCAGTTTGGGGTTTTGCTAATTACGGTATTTCTCCCCTCCAGTCCTTTGCACTCGCAGACCAGCAAAACACAAAGTCCTTGGACTTCCAGCGACAACTAAAAACATTAGTAAGTTATCAACATTCTTCTCATACCAAAACACAGCATTATTCTAGCTACTAAGAAGAAAATTAACTCTCTCCTAGCAAAACCAGGACAATATTGAAACTGGTGAGCAACATACTTGTCCGGATTTGAGGGAAGCAATTATTTAGAACTCTTTGTTTGACACTCGTCACACTGAATCTCAAATGCTGTGTCCAGTTTTTAAATACATGCAATTTTTTTTTTTAAAAGGTTTATAAATGTGCAAGTTCATCAGAGGGCTTTCAAGACAGTCAGGGGTTGGAGCATTTGCTGTGCAAGGAGAGACTGAGGGAGTGGGGCTTGTTCAGCCTGGAGAGGACACAGCTTCGGGGTGGTGCTGGTGGGACCTAACATTAGTCTTCCTGGACTTACAAGGAGGTTACAGGGAGAACAAACTCTTCATTGTGATGAGAAGAAGAGACAATGGACAGAAACTGATGGAGGGGATGTTCCAACTGGGTATAAGGTGAAAAACTTCCAGCCTATCAGGTTAATTAAGCATTGGAACAGGTTGCAGAGTGTTTGTGGGTCTCTTTCCTTGGGTTTTTTTTTCAAGATCCAAGTCACCTACTTTGCAGTCTAAGACAATTAACATGAAAACCTTTTTTTTTAAGAATTATTTCTGACTTTTGTAACTTATCTCCATAGCTTTGAGTCGCCTGTCATTCTATTCCTTATTTTCCTCCCTTCTTTCTGTAGCTCTTGATCCAGTAGGAAATTAATGATTTTATCAATTACCTTGCACTTGGATTCTAAGCAGAAGACCCCACAGAGTTAACCATACATGCACATCACCGGATGTGATGTTATTGTTCCTCATATTTTCTCTTAATTTCCATTCAGAAGAATTAAAATAGAATTGTTTTATTCTTAACCTAGAATACCTTGGGTATTTTTAAAAAATGTCCATGCAATACACTGGGGAAACAATATAACTCAAGGTATTACAACTTACGGTGGAGACAGATAGTTGATCTCAACTAGTATATGATTTTCCTTAGGTTTTCTGGAAAACAAGCAGAGGAACAGTCCTACGATGCCTCTTTTCATTTAAAACGTATGTTGGGGTTTTTTTCCTTGAATATTTTAGTTGTACCTGATGCAATAAGAGTTCATTCATCAAGAACATTATGCCAAATTAACTCTAAAGGAAGAATGAAGCATTCATATTTAAATAGCTATTATATTATCATTAAAATTACTGAAACAGTTGTATTAAAATAGCAAAGCAATGGTTAAATCAACAGTTCTTGTCTTTTAGGTTCAGCTGGTTATAACTATCTTTTTTTTTTTATTAGCCAGATAATTAAGCATTGATACTTTTGCCTTTTGGCTAATAATAAATTTGAATGGACAGCAAAGACAAGCAAGGAAATAGCACAATATATTCTTTTAATGGCTCAGATTTAAAAAATGAATAGAAAACTATATGAAAGCATAGGGAAAAATCCTTAAAAAAAAAAAAAAAAAAAAAAGGACTAAGTGTTCCTAAAATTATAGCTTCAAACACACAGGCTTTGTTCTTATGCTTCACTTATTTATTTCTTTTACTCTTACAAAGCTTCCCCTGGGGTTGTTTCAAGTACACATATTATCTTACGTCAGATAATTTCCCCTGCAAGTAAAACTGAAGTGCTCTGTGATTTCTCCCCTTTATGTTCTTTTGAAGAACCCATTTCTTGTCTTGCAGTTATTGAATTCAACTGAAAAGAGTACATTATGTACCAATCATGTTTCAACATCTAAAAATACAGTTTACATTCACTTGTAAGCCTAGGAAGGTGAAGAACAATAAAGCCTACATGTTTAAATTCAAAGATCTGTAAGATTCTGACTTATTGTTTTCGAAATCATTTCTGGCACTGTTTAAATGAATATTTCATATTAGCTGGCTACTTTGATGTGTTTCACATTAAAACATAAAAAAAAGTAAAGAAAGAAGCAAGAAAAGCACATATAAATGTTATTCAGTTTCATAAACAGACTTTAAAGGTTATAGCTTCTGTAGCTGTTCGTAAGAGAACATGACAAGTTCTCTGCCCTTGTAGCCACTGCAACAAGAAAATCCAGTTTGTAAAACACCAAGTGGTTACATGGAGTTGTTCACTCCCAATGTGTGCTTATGGGCTTCATCTTGAATAAGGAAAAGCAGAGAAAAGGATTGTACACTGACAGAACTGTATGAATGAAATTCCACCGATGGGGACACCATCATAGAATGTTTCACTGAATGAAATAACTAAATGCTTAATTCAGAATATTATGTGACTTGGTATAGATTCAGTGCTGTGAGGCAGGATGAGGGTGAGAGGCATGAAAATTCACAGTAAGATAGGCACAAAGCAATTCTTGGAGGGAAATCTTGGAAGGAAAAAAGGAAATTATGTGTTTATAAAGCTGATGAATACAAAGTAGGAGCAATAAAGTGAAGGCTTAAAGCTTCGTGGAACTATTTCTTCACAAAGAGCATTAGACAAATAATTTAGTTCCCTGGGTCAATAGTCTTTTTCTCTTCCCTTCCCTTCCCTTCCCTTCCCTTCCCTTCCCTTCCCTTCCCTTCCCTTCCCTTCCCGCAACAGAAGAATTTGGACCAAGTTTTGCCTCCTCCACCTTCCCAAACTGGGGTTTTTATTTAGGTCAATAAACCTGCACAATTTTTCCTGTGTTCAGTTCTGGTGAATTGACCTCAGCTGACTGTCAAGCACTGACCCAACCGCTCTCTCACTCTCCCTCCTCAACAGGTGAGGAGGACAAAATAAGATGAGAAAGCTCATGGGTCAAGATAAAGACAGGACAGTCAGTTACCAATTACAATCATGGGCAGAACACACTCAACTAGGGAAAAACTAGTGGAATCGATTGCCAGTTAAAATACAGTTGGGTAGTGAGAAACAAAGATAAATTAAAACACTACCTTCCCCTGCTCCTTCATTCCCAGCTCCTCTACCTCCTTCCCCCACCTCAAACAGTGCAGCAGGGCTGGAGAATGGGGAGTTATGGTCAGTCCACAGCACTTCATGTCTGTCACTCCTTCCTCCTCACACTTTTCCTCTCCTACAGCATGTGTCCTCTCCAGGAGCTGCAGGCCTTCAGGATGAACCTGGGTGTGTGTCCTCCACAGGAGAATCCTGTCTGGGTTCTCTCCACAGGTTCCAGGGAAGTATCTCCTCCACTGTGGATTCTTCCATGGACTGAAAGGGAATCTCTGCTCCAGCACCTGGAAAACCTCCTCCCTTCCTTCTTTTCTATCCTTCATGTCCACAGGTTATTTCTCATATATTATTTTTTTCCTTCACTTGTTGCTCCCTGTGCAAGTGGTTTTTTTTCTTTCTTAAATATATTTTCACAACGGGCCACCCCTGCAGCCCCCCCACTGCAAAAACCCAGCCACTGA
The DNA here is from genome assembly GCF_000700745.2 of Antrostomus carolinensis. NCBI lineage: Eukaryota > Metazoa > Chordata > Aves > Caprimulgiformes > Caprimulgidae > Antrostomus > Antrostomus carolinensis. The sequence continues at coordinate 27,130 of NW_010316884.1, read as the reverse complement.
CACCCAACACATCACTGGATTTAACTCTGCATCAAATCACAGTCTCTGATACGAGATTCTTCATCCTCCACCCACTTCTTCAGAAAGGAATTATTTAAAGAAATAGTTATTTAGAGGTCAAGAGTGGGAGATTATGGCCATAATGAAGTTCTGGGGTCTGAGAGAGCAGCTAGAGGAATAAATTCAGGTTATTGGTACCTGGAAGAGCCAGGCTTACCTGACAGTGAAGAGTGAAGGAAAAAAAAAGTATCTTGTAGATCAGATTAAATAATGCTGGAGAGGTTTCTCCACCCACTTTTATGTTAGTAACAAAGTGATTTTTTTTTTTTTTAGAATTAATTAATACTGAAAATGCCTGGACTTCTGGGACTTGTAATCACTGTAAATTATGAATTCAATTTATACTTTTTTTTCTGGCTGATGGAGAAGTATTTCATTAGACTGATAGTCAATATCTTTCTAAAAGAAGACAAATTGTAAGCTTGGTATCTGTTAGCTTTTGCCTACATTAGCAAGATCAATGGATACAGTGTCCCTCAAATCACCTGAAATTTACCCTACATCCACATGCAAACCTGCTTCATATGATCGATGGGGACATCGAAACCAGCTAAAGTTATGCTAACAACTTCTGAAGGTAAAGACCAAAGTGACTGGACATCAATCTTTACAGTAGAAATCTGCCTTAGAGTTTTGTAGGCACAAAAAACCCATATTTTCAAACCGTCCATTTTATTACATGAACTAAAACCTCTCCGGTGCCTATTGGGATATTTCAAGATGGTCACTGTGACAAGCAACAGCAACTATAAAGTCATCCACAGTGTATCCAAAGCAGAAACCTGCAACATCTATAAATTAAAAGTGTATTAGAGAGGATACAATTAATATATTTGGGTTCAGGGCAAACTAGTAAGTGTACTAAAATATTGTAACCAGGAACAGTAAACACGTATTTCATGACACGGTTGGCGTATCCAGACACATTATTTACAGAAGCATAAATAATGTGACTGCCAAGATGGCAAAAATTAGGAGCCATAGGAGATAGGCAAGTGATAAAAAGGGAAAAAAAAATGAGCATGAGGGACTGCAAAAGGACAGAACATTCTGCCCAACAGACAAGAAGGATGTCTGGTGAAACCAAGAAAACAAAATAATATGAGGAACAGTTGAGATTCTCCTTTCGGGGATTTGGGCAGAAACATAAAAACCTCACAAATGTAACTAAGAAAACAACAGAGGAGAAAGAAAAAAAAAAGAAAGACTCATGTTGGTTTCAACTTCTCTCATCGAAGATTTCTTAAGACTGAGCACTTTGACCTCCGTGACCAAGAACTACTGAGGACTGGAGCCACCTGCAGTGTTTATGTGGCACCACGTGCAATGTGTGCTCTCAGACCATGATTTTTAAAGACTAATAGTTTTGTGTTTGAAGAGCTGATGACCAATAATGTGTAAGAACAAATAATTAGTTAGGAATTGTATTGTTAATGAAGGGATTTAATAAAGTTTAGTTTTCAGCTTTAAAACTATCTTGATTAGCTGTTTTCTAAACCCTTCCAGCAGGGTGATTTCAAATTCTCTAACCCATACATAGGTAATGCACGCACACAAGCATATACACATCACTCTGCAACATCAAAATGGGTTTTGCTGTAGCTAAGGGCTTTGAGGCTTGACAGACAAACCTTTTTAAAATGTGGATTTCAGTTGGCCAAGATGGATTACTGAGTTTTTTTGTTTAAAGAAGGGAATATCTATTCTAAACTGACTGGCAACAGAGCCCTAGTGCAATAAACCTTTTGGGATGCTGCTCTATGGAGTAAATTTAGGAAACAGTTTCACGCTGAAACTCTCTAACAAACATAAAGGTAGCTGTGGAGTTATCAGGTAATTTAGGAAAAAATCTTTTTGTCAACAGTCAGCAAAATCAGGTACATAGAGGGGAGCAGAAGAACAGGGCAAGGGTATACACTCCCCTAAAAATATTGTTGGCCCAGCCTCCAAGCATATGAGGCTCAGGAGAGAAATGATGTCATTACAAAATCCCTTACAACCCTTCCATGCTTTTCTCTCCAATCTATCTGCTCAATTTTCGTTTACATTTTCATCACCCACAACATCTTGTGGTAAGAGGCCCCACAGCTGTAATACCTCTTTTGCAAGAGCTGCTTTTTGTTTGTGTTTTGTTCCTTGTTGTCCAACGATTGTGCTGGAAGAAATGGAGAATGATTCATTTCCACTCCTGCCATATCATTACCCAGGTCACTCACATTCTTTCTGCATTACAGGACAATCCTGGAAGCCATTCCTCAACTTTGCCATCCGTGTGATCTTTCACAGAAAGTTTTCAAGTCCCATCTCCTCTTTCTGATAGGACATTCTTGTAGAAGATGACATTTAAGCAAATTAGCCAATACTACAGCTTGTCAAATAAAGTAATAAATATTGAAAGCTACCAAATGCATCACGTCCTGGTTTTGCTGGGATGGAGTTAATTCTCCTCTCAGGAGCTGGAATAGCTGTGGTTTAGGTTCAGGGTGGGATTGGTTATGAGAAGAATGTTGATCAGGTGCTGATGTTATCAGTTGCTGCTGGAGCCCAAGGCCATCGTGTTTGGCTGGTTCACAGCTGCATTAGGACTGGGAGGGGGAAGTGCAGTAAATAGCAAACCCCAGACTGGCATTTGGCTCTGCCAATGAGATATTCCATCTCCTGTCCCAGCATGGGCAGGACATGAACCAGAACTGACCAGAAATCGGGGGGATTCTCTCGGGGATGGCTCGGGCTCTGGCTCTCCCGGGATTGAGGTTTCGGGTCGGGATTGTCGCTTCTCCCGGGATCGTGATCTGGGAACGGGTCGGGCTGGGTCGGCGGGTGGTGAGCAGCTGCACTGGGTGTCACTCATTGTCATATTTTACTACTGTTATCATTATCACTAATACTTTCATATTAGTGTGTTTTTTTTAAGTTTTCTTTTATTTCTATTATTAAACTGTTCTTATCTCACCCTACAAGCCTCCTAACCCTTGCCCCCCAATCTCCCCTATCCACTTGGGGTGGGGGGGCAGTGGGTGAATGGCTGTGTTGGCTGCTGGCCAGGGGCTACCCCAGTGAAACTGTCACACATCAGTGTGATCTTTCGCCATTTAGCAGGTTTATTAATTTGGGCCTAAAACATTGAACTGTCAGTATAACTCCTAAGTGATCCAGGAAGGAAAAGGTATAGCTTGCTGGAAAGAAAATACTGTGTATCGTCAGACACTGAATTGCATTTTTTGGATGATTACAGTAATTATTTCAAGAGATTATCCGCTGACTAAGGACATACATAGATTTGAAATGGGCTGAAATAGAATTGGTTGTGTACTATAATTTCTGTGGATTAATATTTATACCAGTCTGATTGGATTTGCTCAAACTGTATACAAGTATTCCAAATTCAGGGAATTATCTATGCAGAGCATTCAAGAGCAAAATACTCCACACAGTTTCTAAAATCAACCCATTTCGTACAACGTAGGCTGCATTCATTTTTTATCCAAGTACAATACTCATTAGAAAATTTATGAGTTTTGGTTTGTTTCATATATTTTCCATCTCCTTTGAAAATAAATAATGCAGATTTACCTACAATCAGTATATCGAAATGAGTGTCAGAAATAGATTTACTCCCTGATAGCTGATTTTTTATTAAGAGATGTTAAGACACAAACACCTCCTCCTGCTGCTCTGTTCCAGGACCATCCTGACCAGCTGCTGGAGCACAGTGGGTGCCCAGGAACCATGTTCCCTCTTCCTCTGGGGCTGGCACAGACAGCAGGTCACTGGTGCAGGTACAAACACCACACTCGTGGAGTCCACAGGTCCATACGCACTTGCAGGTTTCCCCAAGCATTGTCACAGTCCCTCTGTCCCAGATCTCTGAACCTGCCCTCACCAGCTGGTCCAGCTCAGTGCTTCCTGCAAACACACAGCACTCACACACTTGTCCCACAGGTACCCCACCCTGGCAGGTCCCCCAGGTTCCAGCATGGACCCTTCTCCACCTGTCTGATACTCCTGCTCAGACCCAAGGTCCCTGTCCTTGCTGGTTGGTCCAACTTGAATTTTGCTGGTTGGTCCAATTTGAATGTTGCTGGTGAATTCACACACCCCACACACTCAGTTTGGGGGAGATCCCCCAGCAGCCAGCACCGGGCACACTGGCTGTGACCCATTGTCCTCCTCCAGCTACCGGTGCTGAACCCCTCACTCCCCTCGCTCACGCCAGTCCCCCCGGCAGCTGGTTTGGGGTCTCACACTGTTCCTGGCCCCATGGCTGGAGCTGAGACTCCTCACTGGCTCCAGTAGCTGCACTGGGGCCCCACTGGCTCCAGTGGCTGATCTCTCAGGCCAGGGATTTAGTAAGAAGATCTGGGATGACAGGACAGACTGTGGTGACCAGGCACAGGACTCAGCCAGACGAGTGCTCTGACCAGCCCCATTTCACCCCCGACCAGCCCATTATGTCCTTCCTCCACCCCGGGGGATTTCAGACTCTCCTGGCACTGGTTGCACCCTTCCTTCAGAGCAGGGAGCATCATGCAGGTCTGGGCAGGAGGCTGGTGGCAGTGTGGTTTGCAGACCAAGAGGATGGAAATTGGGGCAAGGCAGTAAAAAAGCCCTTTGGGAAGAAAAAGACAATTTTGTAGAGGTTGACAATGAATGTCAGGGAGATTCTGTGGGTGTGTAGTGGACAATGAGGGCCTACAAGAAAGCTTGTAGGCTTTCTTGTAGAGGAGGAACTTTTCATAAGGCCAGTTAATGACAGAACAAGGGGAAATGGCTCTGAACTGGAAGAAGGCAGGTTTAGATTAGATATTAGGAAGAAATTCTTTGGTGTGAGGGTGGTGAGACATTGGCCCAGGTTGCCCAGAGAAGCTGTGGCTGCTCCTCCCTGGAAGTGTTGAAGGCCAGGCTGGATGAGGCTTTGAGCAACCTGGTCTAGTGGAAGGTGTCCCTGCTGCTGGCAGGGGGGTTGGAACTGGATGAGCTTTGAGGTTCCTTCCAATCCAAACCAGTCTGGGTTATAGAGCTATAACCACAGCTCCTACAGGACTTCAAACTTGGAAGGTCATATAGAGGGAGATTGGGAGGTTTAAAATTAAAGCTATATCTCCACTCAGAAAGCTCTGTGGGATGGAGGGAATGCGTATGGTGTGAAGGTCTCTAGAACAAGATAAAGATTTGGAAGTGGTTAAGAGCAGACATTCACAGATGAAATTTTCATTGGAGCTGAAACAGTGAGAAGAGATCAGCTAACCATGTACTGCATAAACAGAGTACAGCCACACAGCTGTCGAGGGGGTGATTTTGAAGGGCTTCAAAATATGAACCCAAATTAAAGAGATCCTTGCTGTGAAAGGGAAAGGAAGAAAGAAACAGCTGTTAGTAAAATGGCAAGCCTGGTTTCAGAAATCTAACTGTTGGATGCAAGCCATCCTTCAGTGATATTTAATGTTTGGGGCTGGAATGGGTGAGAAAAGGGATGTATTTTACATCATAATGCCCAGCAACACCAGCACTAGGATTTTCCTACAGAAAAAAAAACCCAAAACCAACCCATTCCCACAAAACTGAAATGAAATTAATGAATTAATGAAGAGACAGCCTTTGAAATAGATCTGCTGGAAGGGACATTTTTCTTTCTTTATTTATTTTTTTAATTATTTTTTCCCTGAAAGAAAATCTTTTGTTGAATAACAAGTAATCAGATGTGCAGCAAAGACAGGTTTTACTGTAAACTGCTTATCTTCTACACCTCTCTGCATGAAGTTGTTCAGCCCATCTTTTGACAGCTATGTCACCGACCAAGAAAACTTCTCCCTGGCAAGACTTCCCCAAGGGAAGTCTGAATCCACTGTTCCAGGACATCACGAATTTATAAATCCTACTAACTAGAATAGATCTGTATGAGTAGACTTTCATAAAAATCTATAGATGGGCTAGTTCTTTAAAAAACACAGCCTCAAATGTCACTGAATTGATAAATGACTTCTCCCCCACCAAAGAGTTAGATTGGCTAAAAGTATCTATTTGTCCAAATAATAAATAAATAAATAAATAAAAGAATTGTTTTCAACATCACACAAAATTTTATTTAAACTGTTAGAGTCAAGATGTAAATATATATTCAAGTGGATGGACCACGTGTTTAGATACAGATTAATTGTAGATTGTTCATTTCTAGTAATGTTGTCTTCTACATTACGTGTAAACCTTTGCAAGGTTAGTGACATTTAATCAGCTGCTTTCTTCAACTGACAACATAGGAGCTAGGTATTACACTTATAATGCATGCATACACACAAGACATATTATATAGGTACATAAAAGATATATATTTAATGTGTACGTATGTATCTATGCACTCGGGCACACAGAAAGAGATCTATCAAGCAAAGAAAGAGCTCTCAGATTTAGATTCTAAAATAACTCACAAATATTTGAAGAATTCGGTGCAGTTACATTCTCAGGTAACATTGTATATTTTATAGCATCAAACAGACTAAACTAAACCATTTCAGTAGGAAGGAACCTACAGGGATCTTCTGGTCCAACTGCCTGAGCACTTCAGGGCTGATCAAGATAAAACATGTTATTAAGAGAATTGCCTCTTAAACACTGACAGGCTTGGAGCATTGACCACATCTCTAGGACACCTGTTCCAGGGTATGACCACCCTCTTGGTAAAGAAATGCTTCCTAATGTTCAGTATAAACTTCTACAAGACATGTGACCTTATCATAGAAGGACATCAAATTAGTTAGACAGGAATTTCCCTTTGTGAACCCATGCTGATTGTGCCTGATACTTGCATTATTCTTTAAATGCTTTTCAGTCGTGCTCAGTATAATCTTCTCCATAGTTTTTCCAGGTGCTGAGGTTAGACTAACAAGTCTGTAGTTCCCCGGGTCTTCTTGAATATTAGAATAAGATTGGCTAGCTTCCAGTCAGCAGGGACCTCCCCAGACTCCCAAGACCTTTGGTAGATGATTGAGACAGGTCCTGCCATAACATCCACCAGCTCCTTCAGTACACTGGGATGAATCCCATCAGGTCCTGTGGACTTGTGAACGTTCAGCTGATACAACTGGTCCCTTACAATTCAAGCATCCACAAACAGAAAGTCATTGTTCCCGAACTTGTAGTCCTCCAACTTAGGGGACCAGGCAGCCCAGGTTCTATCAAAATTATTAAAGACTAAGGTAAAAAATGCATTGAATACCTCTACTGTTTCTTCATCCCTATTAGTCAGATGACTGTATTCAATATGCATAGGTCCAATGTGTCCTTTATGCCACCTCTTGCTTTTAACATACTTAGACTTTCTTGTTATCTGAAAAAAAACCTGCCAGCTCCAACTCGAGTTGACCTTTGGCCTTTCATGTCTTCTCCCTGCATATAGGAACCACAGCTCTGTAATCTTCCTGAAAAGCCTGACCCCACTTCCAGAGATCAAACAATTTCTTTTTTCCTCTCGAGCTCCAAGAGGAGTTCCCTGTTCAGGGAAAAACAGCCAATCTGTTTTTCTGCCCTGCTTTCTTGACTCTTGACACAGTGGAATTTTCTGCTGTTGTGCTTCTGGAAGGTGGTTCTTAAAGACTGACCAGCTCTCAAGAACTCTTAAGCCCTCAAAAGCAGATTCCAGGGTACTCTGCTAAATAGCTCCCTGAAAAGCTTAAAGTTCCTTTGTAACTATTTTCTATACTAGATATGTGCAAAGCCTGAACTCTAATTTTGGAAAAAATATTTTTACTAACCTCCTAACAGATTTTTTTTTTTTTTTTTGTTCAAAGAATCTTTTTAGAACTGTCAATGAGTTTGTTACAAAATCCAACACATAAATGTCAACTGCTTTTAGAAACTAAGAGGAGAAAACTGTATGCATGTCTGATTTACTTCTGTGTAAGTCACATATATTTTAGATGAGAAAAAAATAAGAAACTAAAGTTGATTGTGTGAATAGTCCAGGACAAAAATCCATTTAATTCAGCAAAGGTGCTTCTGAGTCTTGGAGAACAAAAGGGTCAGAATATGAATAGCAGAAAGGAACAACCCTCATACAGTACTGACAGCTGAATGAGAACAGTTCAAGTTTAGCCAGTATGTTTGAGAAAAATACTTACCTTCCTCCCTTCACTGTCAAACTTATGTGTGAGAATCATTGTCTACTACTAGTGTAAAAAATAACAAGTGCCAAATGAAATGTGTTTGATTAGTTACACATTCTGGACAACCGAACAGGCAGTGACCTCACCATTGTAACCCTTTTTCTGGTAGCAGAGTTGGGTTTTCAGTGACAAAATTGGGAGGTAGCGAGTGATATAAAGAAAGTGTAACTAATTTAATTCCCAGGTTTTAGTTCTGGAAGTTTTAAGACTAATTGAACTTCATGCATTAGTCATAGTCACGCATTAGGCAAACATTTTAATTTTGAAGAGGGCTATGTATTGGGAAATACAATATTTGAATCTGTGAGAAAGACTTGTCACTGATATTAATACAACCAGATTGTTTCACCATATGTTTCTCCTAAATTTCCCCAAGTATTCCAAGAGTCAACAAAACTTTAGCATATTTTCCTTTGTTTATCTCTACATGCAAAACTAATCTAGACAACAAGAGATGTGTTGTTTAGTTAACTGAATATTGTGCAGCTCTGGCATGAAATGCACTACACAGCAGGGTAGTATGATACTATTTATTGTGATAGTGTGATATCCTTTCATTGGGAAGGCTTGGTTATTTAAATATCTTGTTTACAGATTATGCTAAATAGCATGTTGTTCTTCACTGCTTCCCCATATGAACTCCCTGACGTGCTGTCAACCTCAGATTTATGAATTGTCCATTTTGAATTGACACCAGCATTGGAAAAGCATTTAATGAGTTTAAATTTGACATTGAGAGGGAAATCCATGAAGAGAAATAGGTAGAGAATTAATTTAACCAGGCTTTTAAACAATCAGCCTTGCAAACAACTGATTTGCAAGATGCCAATATCGTGCTTACACAATGCCTTTAATTTAACTTCGTAGCAGCAATTACTCTAACTCCCAGCACTTTGAGAATGGATAGTTGCAGTAATAACTCATAGCAGTTTCTTTTCCTTGATGAGGAGGCAGAATTAGTGATATAGAGTAACACAACATGATTTTGCAGTTCAGGTGACTGAATATTGTCCTTCAGAACTGGGTTGCAATGAATGATTGAGATCAAACATCACGAAGCTGAGTGGAGACAGATATGTTCGAAATGTGTAGTGACTAGTGTCAGTTATCTAATATTTTGGATGTATGCAACAAAGATAAAGGTGGGGAAACCAGTTTCTGGAGATTTAAAAAGTGTCTGGTACTTGTAAATTCGTACCTCATATTACCTTGCAATAATAGTTAGTTTGCCAGTAACTCCTCACTCACAACAGTAGCTCTAAATCATATGAGCCCTTGCAATTCCACTACCACTGCTTGAAATAAAGAGATAAAATGGAAAACAAGTAAAATCTAACTTATTTGACAACCTAGCTGTCTAGACTGAAGAGGAAGGTCGTGCAAACTATTGCTTTGCTCCAATTAAAATGATTGATAGAGACTGGACAACTAATAATGCATAAGACCTGACAATATCTAATTAGCTAAAACTAGAAAAAGCATTACACTGAGAGCAGATCTAGGCAAATAGTAGATTTAGTGGAAAAACTGTGTGCTAAGGGGAAGAATGAGGACAGACTTTGATTGAAGTAAATATTTTGATGATTTCTGGTGGAAGACAAGAAAAGAAGTTGATTTGCGTAAAGCTGAAAATGATCTGACATTCTTTAAGGTCGATTTTTTTTCATGATTTTCTACTTGCTTAAACTGAAATACGTCATTCTTAAATAAGTAGAAAAGTTAATTTTGAAAATTTAATTTAAAAAAATTTAAGACAATACTGTTCAAGTATATACAAACCATACAAACCGAGTTCAATCCACTCTATGCCTTCAGAACACTTGTCATTACTCTCTGCAGATTCCCATTTGGTTCTTCAGTTTTCTCCTCATTAACTTTATCTATTTTAAGCGTATATGGAGATAAAGGTACTTTATGCTCGCAGTTACTTTAAATGGTCCTTCCTGATCAAGGGCAAAGGATTTTTGTAATGTACATAAATGTCTTTAAAACACCTTCCCTTGAGATCTTAATTTCACTTCTCACACCTTTTACGTTCAGTAGCACTCTCATTTCAAAAGTTTGTTATGCAATATCTAACAGACATTGTACTAAAAATAATGAGTTGCCTTCATATCAATAGGAAATATTCCATTAACCAGAGATACTCCTTTAAGCAGGTCAGTATCATTATGGAAAATAAAACAAATTTTCATTGTTCTGGCTTCTAGCACATATGACTACATGGTTCCAATAATTAAGTGAAACCTCAAATAACTAGTCAAATAAAAAAGGAAGGACTTCCCTTATTGATATTCAGACATGGGTAAGTATATTGTAGGACATTAACAGTCTGGAAAAAGGTGTGATTATAAATCTAGTGATATATTAGGAAGCCTGTCATTGGTCAGGTCCTTCCAGAGAGGTCCAACCATACAACATATACCCTTATTTTACACAGTTGTTTTTTTTTCACTTGAGCACTACAAACGAAAAGTTGTAAGGTTTTCAAGCTTCAGTAATTAATTTTGATATTTAAATTCCTCATACCCCAAAGTTTCTTTAGTTTCTTCATGCAGGGGTGGGGTTAGAAAAGCAAAGGTGTCCTTGGAGTTGAATCTGGAAAGGGATGTGAAGGGCAACAAGAGAGCTTCTAAAAGTATATTAGCAGCAAAAGGAAGATTAGGAAAAAAGTGACCCCTCTGGTCAGTGGGTCAAGGAACCATTTAGTGATTCTTAGAAAAAAAAAAAAGGGAATAATAATTTTATTATTCCTTGAAAGGTAGTTTATTTTAATTCTTATTTAGCAAACACTGACCATGTATGAAATCACACCCAGAGCTTAGACAATGAGATAAACTAGTTTGAAGCAACCTGTAACTTATGGGAAAAGGTCCACACATTGTATTGTTCTGGGCCAAGTTTGATATTTTTTTGTCTCCTACCAAACGTTTAAAATTCTAACATCGTTAACACTGTCTTCATAATTACTTCTTGAACCTTACAAAAGGCAATTCCATTTTCACTTTTACTTTTTCTTAGCAAGAAGTAGAAACTTCATCTCATTTCCACCATAGCTTCCTTAGAGCCCAAGTTGTCAAAGTTAGTTTTCCATGTCTCCAGCAGCGTCCTGGGGACAGCAGGTTTGACAGGTCACCTGTGTAGCAGCTCTGCTGCTCGTTGTCAGCACACATAACAAAATCCACCAACAAATCTCACATTGATAAGAGTAGCCCAGCTGTTAGGAGCCAGTAAAAATGATCGTCTAAATAAAATTCAGATAATCACTTGTATTAGTATTGTATCTTATTGACTTCCGAACACTTAGTTTTTATTTAAGCTGCTGAAAATTAGATGAGCAGAAGAAATGTATTTAACAGGTCAGCATCTGTTTTTTTTGTTGGTGTTTTGTTTGTTGTTTTCTTTCCCAAGAGATTACAGGGAGAAGAGTGGAAGGATGGAGAGATCAGTGCCATAGCTAAAGTAACAACAAAGAATACTATGACTTTTGCTATTACAGTACTTTCCATCCTCTTTTTTTTTCCTCCTATGTAAATTAGTACTTCAGAAAACTTTAATACATTCAGAAACTCATCTTAAATAACAACCCATAAGTTAAAGTTTTAAGATTCCAAACTCTTCAAATCTGAAAAATTGAACTGGAAACGTTGTAAAGATGGAGTCTCCCCCAGGATTTATGCTAACTAGTTCTGTCTCATCAGCTAGTTAGCTTGAAGAAAATCTTTGTAATATATTGACATGTCTATTTCTGTCTGTCTTGATGAAGAAGGAACAAAAAATATGTAAAAGTTTCTCACTGAAGTTATTCAGGGTTTAATACATTTCTAGGAAGTTATTTTGTTTTCCACAGTACTTGTTCATGAAGCAATGTGTGTGCTTGTTCCTCCCTTGGTGGAAAGTACATGAGTACTGCCTCGTAAGTGGCTGATTTTATGCTTGTAATAGTACAGCATGATGTATTTTTCATGTAAAACCACACACTTCTGGCAAAACCAGGATGAGGCCAGGTGTATATCTGCTTAGTTCGTCAGTACCTAAACACACAGGAAGAATATTTTTAAACATGCAAGGGACAGCATCTCACAGAATCACAGAATCATAGTGGTTGGAAAAGAACTTGAAGATCATTTAGTTCAACCATAAACCCAACACTACCAATTCCACCTCTAAATCACTTCCCTGAGCACCTCATTTACCGTCAGGGAAGGTGCCCCCACCACCTCCCTGGGCAGCCTCTTCCAATGCTTGACTGCCCTTTTAGTGAAGAAGATTTTCATAACATCCAATCTAAACCTCCCCTGGTACAACTTGAAGCTGTTTCCTCTTGTCCTGTCACTTATTCCTTGGTTGAACAGACTCCCACCTCTCTACACCCTCCTTTCAGTTAGTTGTAGAGAACGAGCAGGTCTCCCCTCAGCATCCTTTTCTCCAGGCTCAACAACCCCAGGTCCCCAGCTGCTCCTCATAAAACTTGTTCTCCAGGCCCTTCCCCAGCTCTGTTGCCCTTCTCTGGACATGCTCCAGCACCTTCTTGTCTTTCCTGTAGTGAGAGGCCCAAAACTGAACCCAGCACTTGAGGTGTGGCTGAGGTCACAATGCTGAGTACAGAGCGACGATCACTTCCCTAGTCCTGCTGGCCACACTATTGCTGATCCAGGCGAGGATGCTATTGTCTTTCTTGGCCAATCTCCTCTCACTTATTAAGGAAGGTGAACTCAGGGGACTTTGTGATCCAGGGGAGTAGTTCTTCCCAATTCACTAACACAAAGTCCATGTGCTCTCCAACACAGAAGTTGCTCCTGTCTCAGCCTTCTGGAACCAGGTAGCAGTGATTCCCAGGCCCTCAGCCCAAACAGGAGTGAGGATAAACATGTACCCTCAGCATACCAAGACAGAGAGGAGCTGTACCTTCACAGTCACCCCATAAACAAAAGTGACATTCATGTAAACATGGACAGTACAAATGGCCCGAGCTTGTTACTTGTCAACTGATCAGGCTTAAAACATGCAAGGAGATCCCACACCTACGTACTCGCCCACACAGTGGGTCTCTCAGGTAACTGGAGTGCACCTGTGATCTCCCCAGTAGTCAATTCCATGGTCCCAGCAGTATCCTGCTCTTAGATCAATTATAGTCCAGGAGTTTGCTTTGGTCCTAGACCAAACATGCACCAGTAGTTTACTTGCACAAGTTTGGTCATGTTTACTTGCACAAGATGTTTGCGTGCAATAACAAACCTTTATTTCTCCTCCTCTCAACTTTTCTATGTTCATTGCGCCCCAGTGCCTTCTTTCCCTCACCTCTGGCCCTTACCCATAAGAAATCTCACCAGTTCCCACAATCCACTTGAAACATCCTTTAAACTTGCTTTTCCCTATCAGACTCGTGATGACCTTGTTCTCCTTCTTTTACTCAATTGCCGAGTTCTTCTTGAGTGAA
>NW_010316884.1:536-13447 GCF_000700745.2 Antrostomus carolinensis | reverse complement strand
TGGCCCATCCACCAGTGTCCTGAGGATGTGAATCTTCATTGTCTCCTCTATCTACAGCTTGCCAGGGTTTATGCATCTCTGTGTTTAATCTACTACTTCCCCAGTCTTTTGCCTTAGTCTTTTATGCTGAAAATCATTCAAAAAGATATCCTTATAAACCAAACATTTCGCTGTCACACTAAGTGCCTGAATCTCCTTCCTTTGCAAAGCTTCCCCTTGCTGCTCTCATACGTACAGTTAATCACATGTATAACACCCTGGTTTCAAGAGAGAATAATTTCTATTCCTACCCCAAAATCAGGATTATCACTTCTTCCTCATGTCATCTGCTGTCTTTGCCAAAGCTCTCAAATGTTACGGTTTAAACTCATTAGTACCTGTCTGCAATTTGTACTTCAAAGGTCTCTATGCATTCTGTAGATCGTTCCCTGACTTATCATAGCCATCAACACTAATGACTGTATATGCTGACATATAGCAAAAAAAGTAATGTTTTTTACTTCATTTCATCAGAAATTTCTTCAGAGGGAAATTTAAAAATTTAGCACATGTTTGTTTTGCAAAACTCCATGTGTAAAATGTAAATGTAAATGTAAAATATCATTACAGGAAATATACAAGTAAATATTGTTAATATAGTGTTTGTGAATGCTTAGAAACTAAAGGTACAAATGAATCTTGGCAATCAAAGTCCTCCAGCTATACTTTCAACTTTTCTGCTAGTAGAAAGTAATGTAAGATTAATTACAATATGGTTGTTGCATCCAGAAATTGTATTAATATGTATTATAAATATTTTCTTATTTCACAAATGTTTATATCAACATGTAATTTAAATATGAAAATATACAGTGCTTCATATATAAGGCAGAATTTCTATAAGGTTTGTTTTAGTTTTAATCTACTAAAGACTCCTTGATCTCCCACTTATTCTCCAATAAACATACTAGAAAAAGTAATTCCTACTATTTAACCAACAAGTAGCGTAAAGTCTGGCAAGTCTGATATGTCCTTCTAGATTCTAGCTGCAAGGATCTCTTTACTCAAGTGGTTTTAGAACCTAAAGTCCAAATCTTCTGACTGTTGAGTAGATCCATAGAATTAAAAAAGTTCAGCTGGTTCTAAAACACGTATGTGAGTAGGTCACCATTTTGTAAAAGGCCATCCTCATCCTAAGCTGAGAGAGCCCAGTGCAAGTCAGAGCTCGCAGACCAGAATTAGGCTGCTAAACACAATGCAGGTGAGATGTTCTGGTACATTGAGTGAGGAGAAATTTCCCAAAATCTCCATAAATACCTGGGGTGAAACACCAACCCTATAGCAATCAGTGGCAGTAGTGTTTTATTTTTTTTCCTTTCTTTTCCTTTTTTTCCCATAGTGGCAGCTTTTCAGGTGTGAATTTTGAGATGTGGATATAGATCCAATGCAGATTTCCAATCCTTTCCATTCAGTCAGTCTCTTTCGATGTCTAATGAACAATGCAACACGTGTTGATGGCTGGATGTTGCAGTGGGGCTTACGAAGTGTTTCTTCAAGTTTACAGACATACACAAATCTGGCAACTTTAGCTGCAGCAGCTCTGCATGATGTTAGAGAAAGACCAGGAGAAAAACTATCTGTATTTAAAAAAAAAAAAAAAAAAAAGAAAATAAAATCTTTCAAGTACAGTTAAAATTGATTTTCACAGCTTCCTCCCCACCCCCAGTAATCCTTTCTTAACTTATCTTTCTGTGATATTAACTTTGCTATGCTCCTTTCTGCTCAAGGGGATCTGGATTTTCTTCAAATTGATGCTGATTTAGGTTAAGAATATTTTATTAATTTTGTAATCTTTATGCAAGGCTTTCAAAATGCAAACAGAACTGTCCTCTGGGAAATACACTCAGCGAGCCTGGGGCTAAAATAGACTGCTTTATAATGTCAAAAGGTGGCACGAGGGTGAATTTCTTACTGATCTGAGATGCACTGCATGATAGTATCATACCTACAGTCATAATTTTAATGGTAATTTATTGTTACTGAGAAGGGGAAAAGGAGGTCAGATCTGTATATTGGTTCAGCAAGCATGTGCTGTTACTCATTCTCTTCCTCAGTTTTTGTAGAGATGATGGAGAGGAAAAATAAAGCATAATGCATTCTCAAGGTTGCCAGGAGCAACTAATGCTTTCAAATTGGTATTCATGTTTTATTACATCTTAAATTTCAGCACCTTAAAAACAATAAAGGAAATTGCATTTTCACAAAGAATCTTCCTTCGGGGAATGTACTTCAAGTTTACTGTCTTTTCTTGCTGATGTCTTTGTCCGGGTATTATGAACTCCTTGTTTCAAAAAGAATATATATATGTGCACGTTATATATATGTGCAAAGACAAGTGTATATAATTCCATGCTCCTGAAAGCTTACAGATTTGATTCCCCCAAAGCATATACAAGGAGTCCTAATAAGTCTTCTACAGGAATCATATTTATAAGCTTTCAGGAACACAGAATTATGTAGTCACTTACCTTTGTACAGCCCACATGAAATACAAGCTGGATCCAAGGACAACTGATTTGTAGAGGACTTCACTGAGGTAATACTGAATCCTCTGACCACTCTTTCTATTTGAGAACAAAATGGTTCTACTTGGCATGGCATCTGACTGTACCTGGAACCTGCCTCTTGTTGGAGACATAACCAAGTATTTTCCACAGAGCAAGAGCCAAAGAGAGGGAAGAAAAAAGCATTTGTCCACTATTGTTATTAAACATCTACACAAGTATTTTTAATGAAAAAATGTCAGTAGCAATGAATTGTTCCAATACAGTTTCTATCAAATGAAAATATTACACAGCAAACTCTTTAAACTCTAATTTGTTCATAGTGCACATGCAGCTGTCACATTATTATGAAGAATATTAGACTGGATACAAAAGAAATGGAAATTAATGGCTGTAGAAAAAAAAGTAATATCTTTGAAGTTCAGAATTTCTTATCATTCAGGGGAGTTAATGCGATTTACATTGACTGTGGTAAGTTATTAATAAAAAAATAACATTGATCAGAAAACTTTTATATATTCTGAACATTAGAATAATTTTACTTCACAGAGGTAACAATTGATTGAAAGGAAAGATCTTCAGATGAAGTCTAAAGAAGCTGCTCCTGTTTTCTTAGGACATGTTCTTACAACTTTATATATAAAAAAGAAATAATAATAGTGAAAGATTTCTGAGCTGGATTTTGAGTTCTTACAACTTTATATATAAAAAAGAAATAGTGAAAGATTTCTGAGCTGGATTTTGTACAAGAGTTCTGGCATCCAACTGCATTATATTACTATACACAGAAATATTTTCACTGCACTGTTAAAGAAGCGAAATGCAAAGAGACAAAACTTAAATGCAGAAAATGCTGACAGATTTTTTTTCAGCCAGTTTCATTATCATAAATCCAGACTAAGTGCATTAGCTTTCCTCTGAGTTGCTACAGGTTGCTATTCTCTTTCTAATAAAAATTGTCAGGAGAGATGAATACCTGAATGGTTAATCCCCATAATTATTTCAATTACATTGATACTTCCATTTGTGACACTGGAAATGTTATATCTGATTTGATGATTCACAAGAAATAACCCTTTTTCTGTACCTGAAGATCCCTTCATGCTTTCTTTCTGTCTACTCTGTAAAGGAATTTTGTAGGAGTGTTACACATTTTATTGTATTTTATGCACTATGCTATAAAAAAAAAAATTCTTCATTAAATTGGTAAGAGAAAGACTAAAACCTCTTAGAATATAGAGAGCTGTATGAGGAAGGAAAAAAGTATTATTGTTCTGTTATGAATGAAAATGGTATTTGGTATTTGAGAACATTGAGAAGCCATTGATCATCCCTCAGAACATTAAAAAAAAATGCATAAAATGTCTAGAGAACACTAGCTTTAAAAAAAAAAATATTAACTAGTCTTTTTTGACTGTGCAGATTTTTGCATTACTTGATGAAATGTCTGTAAAACACAATCAAAGGGTGAGGACTGTATATGTCCTATTAGAAAACAGATATAAAGTTCCTTATGCCTGTGCATGTGTTACTTTTGCTATGGAAAGATTTAGAGTTTCAGAATATTCTATTTGAATTTTTGCTATCAATACCATTCAATTTACCTTAAATACTTGAGACTAGTAATCTCCTTTTCCTTTTGTTTCTCATCATGTTTCCAGTGCACATTTCCTCTGCATTCTCCATGTTGAATGAAGCTGTAGAATCTGCTTGTCATCTTCCAAACACCACTTACATTTCTGGTTGCTTCTACACAAATTTACAAAGTCCTCAAATCCAGCAACAGTTCTTTTCTGTTCTCCCAAGCACCAATCCTGATGACTGGTGTAGTTAGTTCTTTCACCATTTGTCATTTTTTATATATATTCTGGTCACTTTCCCCCTTCTTGGAAGGCCCCATGTGACACCTCTGCACCTGATCGACATGTTCAGAAAAGGATTTCAGTGTTAACTTTTACCTGGTTTTGGTAAATCTCAGGTTCTGCTCAGTATCATTATTTCCTTGATCATTTTTCCCCTCCAGTGTTTTCTTTCTCTGCCTTTCCATTCCTGTTTTGAGATTCCCAGCACACCTACCACCTACCAGTCAGGTAGGAGTGATGTTTTTGTGCACAGTGTGCAGCATGCTGAGAAGTGATGGATGCACACAAAGCTGCTGGATTGGACTGTGATCACTGAATCTGCCCAAGCAGGAATAAACAATTGACACTGCCAACAGAAAGAGTAGTCACAGAATAAAAAAAGCTTTTGAAACACCGGTTTAGCAACTGAGTATATTGGTACACCTTCCCTCAGAAGATCCTCTTAGCCTTTTCCTAATATCAGATTTTAATTTTTATTGTTAAAGTCGTAGACATCTTCAAATATAGAAATCTCAGAATGACCACGAGTTATTGGTTCCTTTCTTGTTATTTGTTTTCTAAAAAGCTGAGATCATTGCACATTTCTCCCTTCCACTCTCTCTCTCAGTTTTTTGTACAGACCATTCTTCAAGACAGCTCTTACCCTTCTTTATTCTTTAAAAAAAAAAAAAAAGCTACTGGTATCAACTGTGATCTCTAAATGATATAATAATCCAGACAATCAACTTAATAATTTACATTTTTCCCTAAACTCTATTAAAATGTCTAATTCTTAAAAGTGAATAATTATGACATCGAAACATGACAAAACTTAACATGGCAAAACTTAACAAAACAACCCCCATTGCTATACCTCCCCCTCCCATTGCTATACCTAGGTAACTTAAACTCACTTTTATTTCTCATTTTATTTCACATTGGATGGAGATGAATATTTCCATTCATTAGAAGCAGCGTCATCAGACCAGTGGGAAACCACCATTCTCACTCTCAAGAACTGACAGTATTTTCTAGTACATACCTAGCAGAAAAAAGTAGTAACAAAAATCACACAAACTAGTTTTAGTTTTCCAGAAATTTGTATCCTTCCATAGTAAGATTCAGACTCGTGTGGTTTTTTTGCCTAGGTCACCTATTTCCAAAATTGTTCTGCACTTTATAACAAAGCAACTACCTTCACAAAAGATTAGGTACCATATAGAAAAACAATACAAAGGAGACATAAAATCTGACCAGATAAGCTTCGTTTTATACTTGTTGGAGCTGAAGTGATTAAAGTGGAAACAAAAATATATTTAAGGCAAAGGAACAGTTCATTATTCTCGGGAAGCGACAGTACAACTAAATCTACACAGGGAATTTATTTAATTGATGGAGAATTACAAGGAAATCAGCTAAACCCTTGAACAAATTAAAGATGTGATATAATGATGTTGAAAGATTTGCCAGTAGATTTCCTTCCATTTTATCCCTGTTTTTATTGTTTTCTACTTGTTACAAAAGTCAGAGAAAACTCTATGTAGGAGGCCTGGGTAAGGAGAAAATAAAACTTCCATTAAGCAAGAAGGATCCAATTTACTTCAATATGATTAGGATCAGGTCTTGGGATCTCTTCATTTTAGTCTTACAAATTCCCTCTGACAAATTAGGAAAGGATTTATTAGGTAATATTCAAAATTCCAAGAGGTATATTAAAAACTCAGCTGGGTATTTACCCTGAGCAACCTGATCTATTGTCAGAGCTGCTCTTGTTTTGAAAAGGTGGTTTGAACAGATGATTGTCAGAGGTCTTTCTTTAAAAAGATCAAGAAAAACTCAACCCCTCAAAAAAAGAACCTCAATGACTGTAATTCATTTTTAAAATTGAACATGAAGTATTATTTTCCTCATTCTCATAGGGAGAAAGAGATTTGGGCTGTTCTGAATGTTAACTTCTAACCTAAATTTTATATTATGCCATCTTTCTCTTATTTTCTGACTTTCTCCATACTAGCTCTATTTCATGTTTCATGCTCATAATAATCAAAGCAATATGATACAATAATTCTTGTCCTCATTGTTTTCAACTTCGTTTTCTGTAAGAGCTACTGTACTCATGAAAGTTTTAATTTGCCTATTGACATGATGCAAAATTTAAATGTGATAATAAACCAAGTCACAACAGATGATTGGCATTAAATTTGGAGAAAGTCAAAGAGACTACCTTGGGGTGGCTTGACCAGTGAAGTCACTGGTGGCTTATGCCAACCATCCAAGTCAGAAAGCAATAAATAGTGAAAATACTTCTGCTTGTGGGAAACATCTACCCACTGCATTTTTACACCCTTTAAGAGTCCAAGTCTGCACTTGGATCAACATATAGAGAGGCTAGACCTCCAACAAGGGCTGGAGACATTGAGTAGTCAGATAGGAGTGCCCTGGTCCTCCAGGTCCATGGTGTGGGCTCTAACTGGGCAGGACCTGGCTTGGCATGTGCTCTGCCCAGGATGTGTGTGTCACTGAAGAGAAATCTTAGAATCGAGATGACTATGTGCCTTTTGCACTCATCTCATTTCATTAATAAATAAATCTAAAATTTTATGTCACCAAGAAGTGGCATTGTATTCTTGTGACTACCACACTTCTAAATTCCATCATTCTGAATCTTGTAGAATAAATATTGTCAGTGCTTCCACATACAACTTGATGGACAGACTATGGAATTCATTCCTTTTTTCACTCTTATCTGTTATGAACCTACCAGATAAAAGAAATAATATAAAACCTTAAGGTTTGTGTCTACATTGAAGCACCAGATATACATATAATGGCCCAATTCTCTGTCATGTCCAGCAACGAATACCAAAATCTCTGTTATTCTATAGCCACCTGGATCCCAAAAAGAACTTTGAAGCAACAGGATAATGTTGCAATATATTATTTTTATTCAGGTACACCCCTACAGTACTTAAAGAATCACAATTCAGTTTTACCATTAACTTTGCACTAATGAATATTGACAAACAGAAAATGACCCATCCTGTCAGGTTTGACAAATAGAAGTTTTATTATTATGTGAAAGAAAGTGTTGGTGTTTGCTATGGGTCTGTTTTCTATGCTAGCAGTGTAACTGTGGCTGTGGTGAATTAGAAGCTGATTTCCACTCTCCCTTAACAAATTTTATCTTACCTGTCATTTGAACAGATTTACTTCCTGTAGCACTCGTGATTCTCAGGCTGATAGAAGGGGAGAAAGACAATCCAGTGTCACTTTTTGAGGCACAGTCATGCAATTGTCAGAGCTTTTTAATCTGAGGCAAAACAGGTTAAGGTGTCACACAAAACCCAGTTGGAAGAATTTGTTTCTGTGTTATGGTACCTTAGATGATAAGAATGATGTTTTTACTGTTTCTCTCTGTAAATAGTATCTTCTTCTTTCCAGAAATGCATCAAACTTACACTATCAAAGAGAAGGTTTTCAGAATATACACCTTAATTTCTTTTATATCCTGACCCCACCCTGCTATTTTCCCCATCCTCAAAGAACAATTTTATTGCAAAATAAGTTTAAGGGAATTTTTCTGAAGATACATTTTTTGATAGATCCATCAGAAATAGGTTTTTTTTTTTTTTTTTCTTTGAACATTATAATGATAAATAGCCAGCAGGTACAAATCAGTATTAAGTAAGTGAGCAGAACTAGGTCAATTTACGCTATTGCTGAACACTTTCAAATTTTCAATCTGAATTCTAAGTAACTGGAAAAAAATGACATAGGAATGAAGTCTTCTCCATTCTGCACCATTTTTTTCCAGTTTCTGCAACCCAAATTCGACATCAGTGTGGTAGAGAGCAAAAATTAGTTCATGAGGGGTCATTCCTGGGCCTTTCCTGAAGCATCTTACTGTCTTGGCTCTTTCAGCAGCTATTACAATAGGGAATTCTGTATCCTGCTCCTTTTTTTTGACCAGGAAAGAAAGAGATAAGTAGTTCAGTTCTAGGTGGATATAAATGGATGACATAAAAAAAAAAAAAAGGTCTATGACCTTGCTCATTTCTTTCAGTTAATCTGCTCTCCAGAATTTTTTATAGTCTGAACTTGGAACAAAAGTAACAAATGTTTCTTAATTACTCTTTTCTAGCAATAGCATTTGTCCTCATAGTTTACACTAGGGAACATTTATCAGATTAGTGCCAAAAAACAGAGTTAAAACTTTTATAACTGAAAGGGCAGAAAACCGGGGGGAAAATAAAAGGTATTTTAACTAGACTGGCTCTCTACTAACAGATTGGAACTGTGTTTATAGTCAGACTCCGCAGCTCATGATATATAGGGCATTCTGCACAATGGATGGAATAAAATCTGATGAAGAAGGCAGATTTTTCTTTGCCATTCCTACTGTCCAAATAATGTTTTCCAACAAGGCATTCTGCATAAATAAAACAGTTACCAAATCATTCATATTTTTTATCAGATTAGTTAAGTAAAACCTAAGAACACAAGAAACAACTTTATGATGACCTCAGGCTCTAGAAGGAAAACCATAATGACAGAAACTGCTGCTGCTACCGCCTCATTTCAGTGAGCTTTTTTTTTTCCTGAATTAATAATTTTCATTTTTACAGAAATCTGTAACCCTCCTTTCAAAACCATGCAGAAAGGAAATACCGTGTTGTATTTACAAGCTGAAGCATTCTCAGCTTTGGACAAACCTACCTATGCTGATGAAAGCATTCTGGACAGATGGATCCATGACTTTGTCCCCCACTACTTACCTTAAGGAACAAGGTGGCAGGTCCACAGTCTGTACCTTTCTCTTTGCATAATGAGCTGGCACGAGAGAGCATCTCAGGTTTTTATAGTTCAGTCTGTGACCACGCTGTAGTTTAACCCCAGCAGACAGCTCAGTCCCACACAGATGCTCGTTCAACTCTCGCTCAGAAGGATGGTGGGGAGAATTTGAAGATTAAAAATGCAAAAACTTGTGGGTTCAGATAAAGACAGTTTCATAGGGAAAGCAAAAGCTGCACATGCAAACAAAGCAGAATAAGGAATTCATTCACTCCTTCCCAACAGCAGGTGGATGTACACACCAGTCACCTGTAATCCTGCATCACCGCTTTTATACCTTATCCATGGCGGATGAAGAAATGACCAACACTGAGATGTCTTCAGGCATCAGGTGTCAGCACTTTATTGAAGCTTTGCACTGCTTATACATCCTTTTTTCCTCCCCCATGCCCCAAGCATGTGTCACTCTTTCACTTTTGATTCGTTACCCCTTACCACACACGCACCTAAACAATTGACATGATTGGATAATTCCACCTGTTCACGAGCCATTCTTTTACTTCTGACTGGTTACTAATTACAGCTTACAACTCATCCCTTATCTTGTCTCATACACATTCTTGCTTGTTTTCCCTACTTTGTTTTATTTTTCACTCAAGGTCAGGAATTAATTGCTCAAGGCTGAGGCTGCCTGCAGCTTCAGCTCTTAAAGCACCGACAGTTGTCAGTGGAAAATGCTGCAATATCATTGTTTGTCCTTTCTTGTGCCTCTGATTGCTATAATTCATGTCTAATTGTTAACTCTGATCCTCAGAGTTGATCATGATCACTGGTCAAGAGACTGCAAAGGTCTCAGGTATGATATAATTTTGCAAGTTTAAGATTGCTGATTGGTTTCTCAGTTTAAATTATTGCAGTTTGCTACCTGTTATTTTTGGTTATGTTGCACACCCATCCAGTTAATTAAAACAAGACGTTCATTATTACCAGATTTTGGTCTCAGAATGGCTTTCTACCACTCTGTCTTACTGCTTTGCAGTAATATTTGATTTTCTGTCCACCTCCATGTCATGTGCTTTGAGTTTAATAAAATGGTGAAGTGGAAGGAAACTGATGAAAGAAACATTTGATTTATGAAGTATAAATCAGTCAGGAGTGTGTTTTAAAAAAATTCTATTGTCAGTATATAGAATTTTCTCCTGCATAAGATCATCAAAAGTAAAAGGTAAGCAGCAGAACATCCTCAGTTATGTTTGCTGCAACTTTATCAGAAAAATAAATGTGTAGTATTAGTAGATCACCCAAAATAAGCTTATAAAGAGTGGTTCTCTTACTTTGAAATGTTACTTCAATAAATAACGATTTTATTCATGAACATTGTTATTGTCAAGAACTCAGTGTTGTCATGTGAAGATGGTGTGATGCAAGACAATCCTACCTGTAAGTTTTCACGAGTTAGACAAGGTCACTTGAGCTCAGAACTTGACTAGGAGCCCTCTGCCAATGTCATTAGTAGCTGAGGAGGGGAGACCTCTATCCTGTAAGTCAATTCTGGAAGAGATGTCAGGCAATATTTAAGGAACTTCTGTTGTTTCTGAGGGTCATCCTTCAGATGGAATGCAAAGCACAAGTATTGATGGTACACAGTAGTTAAATACCCCTTGGAGGAATTAGCTTATTAACCTTGTGTCCTGGCTAGATCCCAATTTCAGCAATTAAAAAATTTACTTTCTGAAATTCCCTCTGCAGATTTAACGCAGCACATGATTAATAATTTCCTGTCTTAAGCTACAGTTCTATTTTTACTAAGAAATGTTTAAGGGCAGTTGTGTTCCACTCTAGGGATAAAGAAAGGGATTTAGATCTCATTTTTCAGGAGGGACAACAGATGCTGTTTAAATAGAAGATATTAACGTGAACATCCTTTTCATGCGTGTAAGATTCAGGGAGTCTGCAAAGTTTTTAACAAACATTTACCATGTAAGCTCAAAGGAAAAACAACAAAAGCATAATGGAAACAACTGTTTGATTAAAAATACTAGAGGTGTAACTGCAAAATTGTAGTAGCTATTCCATTTTTGAAATCACACCTGCATGATTTTTACGTCTCAGAACAATAAAACCCATCAGAATCAAAAAGGTAACGTGAGAATAAGTAGTTGGTTCACTTACACTAAAAGGATGATGCTGATTATGTTTTCTTCCTCTGCATCTACTACTTTTATTTCAATACAGTCAAAGGAAAAGAGAGGGAGGAGACAGGAGCAGCTATGTCCCAATCTAACAAATGATGAAGTGATTTGAAAGAGCATATTGAAACACGCTCATTTATGAAATGTCTATTTATATATTGGTTTCATTTGAGGAAAAGGTTCAGGTTATGTGAATGTCATATTTTATTAAGTACTGCACTGTGAGTTTATTGCTAATTCCTCTCTGCACCAAATTAAAGAGGGTACATGGTTATAACTTGGATTTCTTAATTTCATTAAAACTACCCAACCAACATCTGGTCTTTTGAACAAATCAGTATGTCAGTGGTCGATTACAGATTAATTATATATTCTTCAAAAGTGTGGCAAATTCTATTCAAATTTGGTCTGGTAAAGATTCGGGATGTTTAGTTAAAAAGTAGGAATATTGAATTTATTTTTTCAAACTTTCTTAGCACACATGGCTACTTCTTATTAAATGTCCTAAGAATACTTAAAAAGTCTCAGGAGGAAAAAAAAAATTAAAATCTGTATTCTGGGTTACAGAATTGCTCAACTGCTGTGTATGGGCTGATCTTTCAAGCACAGCATGAAGTGACTGCTAATCAAATGTGCCTCAAGGCAGTAGAGACTAAAATATTAAAGCTGGTTTATTCAGGGTCTCTCAATTTTTTAATTTAATTCTGGCTGGTAATAATTCAAACTGCCTTGAAAAGTATTATTTAAGCAACTCAAAGCATTAACAAAGCATCCATAATGATCCGGGTTTATATAATTAAAATATATTTCAAATTTGGGAAAATAAATAGAATAATTTATCAAGTCTAATCTGCATGATAATACCACTGTGTACAAGTAATAAAGATAGAGATGTCCTCTGTGTCTCTTGTGTGTTACCAGTGGGTTTGCAGGTCTATCTAGAAACCAGGAAGACTATAGATATTGAGCCCGGAATCACAAAGTGTCACTCATCTTTATGTCCAAGATGTCAAATGAGATTCTGACTAAATAGATTTACATACCTAACAAATATCATCTTTAAGCACAAAAATAATCTTTGAGATTTGATTCTGGAAGCATCTTGCACAACCTGTGATTCTACTATGTAGCACCTCCTTTGAGCTCCAAACTTTGAGCTGCAAACTCTTTTCAAAACAGACATGATTTTCTCTGATTCTTTCTGTCTAGTCATTCATTCTAAGAAATTAATCAACAAGAGAGTTCCCACAATTTTTTTTAGTTAATTTTACCTATCTTAATCCCCTGGACATTGCTCATTATATTTCTGCTAAAAGATTTTTCTACTTATCATCAGATATCTCTTTCTCACGTAGGGATCAGTACATGAGTGAAGTCACCTATTGTAGCATGAATGGAGTCAGAGTGAGTTGTGCACTTGTGGTGGTTTGGGTGGATTCACCCTTTTGCTTGCAGCTTGCAGCCAAACACAGCCTGCTCTATCACCCTCCCGCCCCCCCTCACCCAGGGAGCAGGGGAGAGAATTTGAAAAGAAGGACAAGGAC
>NW_010316884.1:0-216 GCF_000700745.2 Antrostomus carolinensis | reverse complement strand
TGGTGTAGCTGTGAAACAAACAGCGTGGCCTTGAGCTGCAGCAACACAAGTACTGTTATCAAAGTTCTTCTCATGATACGTCTGAACTGAAACACTGAAAGTAAAATACAGCTATTCTAATTACTAAAAGGAAAATTAACTCTACCCTAGCAAAACCAGGACAGCACTTCACTTTTAAGAGAGATTAAAAATATATTTATTGATATAAAGTAGTGA
>NW_010316883.1:2801-8616 GCF_000700745.2 Antrostomus carolinensis | reverse complement strand
ATGGGCTGCAGGGACCTTCTTTGCCTTCTCCCACTCCATAGGGTTGAACTGGGTGTCTGAAGTTCCCTGTCCTCCCCCTCCTCCTCCTCCCTCCTGGCAACAGCTCTCTTTGATCAGGCCGATGGTCTTTTGTTCAGGCCAATGGCCTCTCCTCCAGGTTCTCTCCACCTTCTTCTTTTCAGGACAGTCCTTCCCCTCACAAACATGGATTCTCAGAGGTGTTTCTCTAGTGCTCATTGTTTCAGCCTGGGCTGGGGGGGTTCTCCTTGGAGCCAGGGGAGCTTTCACAAAGCTTCTCACAAGGTGGCATCTTCCCCCACTACCAAAAATGGCAACCTCCCCCCCCCTCCACAAACCCAACACACCATCCTAAAGAGGAAGGGGCTGTGCTGTGCTGGGAAAGGAAGATCCCTGAAATAGAGAGCTAGTGGGCAGGCAGATTAAGGAGCAGAGCCTTAGAAAACTGAACTTGTTGTTCCCACTGCCACAAGGAGCACGTAAAAGGCTGGAGAGGTCTTCTCCCCAGGCAGTACCTGTTGCCCTCAAACCTGTGCCCTTCCTCAGTGGAGCAGCTCTGAGTGACTTTTTAGAGCTCCACCATTTACAGTGGGGCCCTGGCCTTTCTGCTGCCCTTGACGTTGTGCTGCCTGAGGTGACAGTCATTTTACCTATCTCCCTAAATTACCTTATGTGGCATCTGCTGTCTAAAAACTGTTCCTCCTTATTGACATCAGCCGCTTTCTGTGTGTGTGCAGCTCAGAACTGCTGAATTCACTGGAAAATGGAATTTTTTAAAGAAAAATTCTATTAGCTTGGTGGGGAAACAGCCATGGCAACTGAGGTGGATTCTGTTCTGCTCCACATGTTGTCAAGAGCCCTGTCGGTTAATCTCCAATTACAGAGGCTGTTTTACTGGTATTTTTATTAAGAATCTGAAAACACAGCTGGATTTTCCAGAACACCGGGTGAGTTTGTCAGTCTGACAGCTAACGGCGTAGTTTTTGCCTTATGAAAACAGCACATTTAGAAACCGATGAAAAACCATTGAACACAGAAACCTGTAGCATTCCTTTTGCATCACGGGAACGCCACAGCCAGAAAAGGCTGCAGGCTTTATTTCCCCTCTCACTTCTGAAAGATTAATGGGTCAGACCTTTAGAGCTGACTCACGCTCTGAAAGCAAGGAACAGCTCACACATTTAAATCTTGCTGCAGAAGTTCAGGATGATATGGAGTCATCTATTTTATCCATCTGCTAGAACTAACGACCTGCACAGAAATGGAAGGTGTATCTGGATCAGGAGACAGCTGAGTTGATCTCACAGCTCAGCACTACTGAAGGAAGGATACCTCACCCACCCCCATTTCCAAACCTTCTCCGGGTTCCTAGTTCTGGTTTTCTACCACTTACCTTCCGTGGGCTCTGTTTTTCCAAAGGCTGTCATCAATGAGCCAGCGTAACTCACTAACCCAGAAGAAACCTGATCAAGGACAAAGGAACGTGATCTTTTCTCTTTAGCTAATGAACACCACCAGACTTCTGCAAACTCTCTGATGGCTGATGCAAAGGAAGGCTGGAACCTGCAGCCAGGAGTGAAAGATGGCTTGAGAGAGTCCAGCACAGAGCCACCAAGATGATTAAGGGAGTGGAGCATCTCCCTTATGAGGAAAGGCTGAGGGAGCTGGGGCTCTTTAGCTTGGAGAAGAGGAGACTGAGGGGAGACCTAATTAATGTTTATAAATATGTTAAGGGCAAATGTCAGGAGGATGGAGCCAGGCTCTTCTCAGTGATGCCCAATGGTAGGACAAGGGGCAATGGGTGTGAGCTGGAACACAGGAGGTTCCACTTAAACTTGAGAAGCAACTTCTTTACAGTGAGGGTGACAGAGCCCTGGGACAGGCTGCCCAGGGAGGGTGTGGAGTCTCCTTCTCTGGAGACATTCAAAACCCACCTGGACGCCTTCCTGTGTGATCTCATTTAGGTTCCTGCTCTGGCAGAGGGATTGGACTAGATGATCTTTCGAGGTCCCTTCCAATCCCCAACATTCTGTGGTTCTGTGATTCTGTGAACAAGATCTCATCCTGATAGTGGTGAGCTACAGCTCAACAATCCCTGAAATCTCTTCGTGTGCCACTTTAGTCCATGGTTTGTCTTCCAGGGTGGAAGAATTTGACCCAAGGTGTAGGACTGTCTGTGCTACTCTAGCCACTCTGCTGCCGTGTTGACAGAGGAGCAACAACATGCAGGTAGCATCAGTAAAACCTAAACTCAGTCTGTGGTTTCCTGGTCAGTTTCATGGACTGCCTGAGCAGCAGTCCCATCCCACCTCACCCATCTCATCTCTTCTGCTTCCACCTGCCCTGCTGTTCTCTGCCAGGGAGTGATTTCTGTAGCTGTGTGATGAATCACACAGGTCAAACCAGCTGGCAGAAGTAAACAAACGGCTGCGATTTCTCCATTTTGCCACGTTGTATTAGATCAGTTCCCTTGTTTGTTCACCATGTAGCTACACAAACAGTTCTGCTGGCGCAGTGCAGGGAGCGGCACATGAACAATGGGTGGGAAGAGAGGGAGGTGGGAGGAAAAAAGCCAGAATTACTTAAGCCAGTATCGTCACCAAATAAATCCTCATGGACCCACAGCTCATGTGAACAGAGCCTTTAGTCTCGTTTAAAGTGACCTTTCTTCCCGAATAGCTTGTTCTGGGTGTGAAGGAACTTCCACTGAACCAGAGAGACACATTTGCAGTATATGAAACATATTAACAAAGGGAATTTAGACCCCATTTTATGGAAGAAATGTGGGGGATCTGCCACCCCACACTGGCTCCGTGACAAAGTCCAACAACAATGCAACTTCCATCAACAGGAATTCAGCTGCTGGTTTGGGGTGACACACCTGTAGCAGCAGCAATTAGAAATGTCCTAAATGCTGATGTCCATCCTTTTGGCCATCTCAGAACTTGTTCCTAGAAGTGTGAAGAGTAAAGTACTAAATCTATCACCATCACAGAATCTGAAAGGCCAGTGTAAGATACTAATGTCAGATAACCTGTGTTTCACTTGCCCTGTCTGCATAGTGAGCAGAAGTATGTGTGGCTACCTCCCCAGAATTTTCTCCACATCTTCCCAAAAAATACTGCAAGGATGATCCCCACCAAGATCTAAGTTCAACTTGGGAAAGATGCAACAGGTCAGGACCATCCAGCGAAGCTCTGTGTTTCCATTACAAAGATACAGAATTGTAGGGGTTGGAAGGGACCTCAGGAGATCATCTAGTCCCCCCCACCTCTTGGGGAGGCTGCTCTTGACCTGGCTCTGTCCTTAACACCAGGGAATACTCCAAGATAAACAACCCCATTACACAGCCGGTCTGTGGGGAAGTCAGTACAGCCTCAGGCCTTGCACTGCATTGTCTGCTCCGGCTGAGCATCACTCACCAAAGGAGCAGCTATTGCAAAAAATATACAGATAATTTAATAAAATTTTGCAAAATGTGGCTTTTTGCCTTTTCCTATTTGTACAAAACTTCTGCCTTTTTTCCCATGCCCCACCCTAGTTTTTCTCTGTCATTTACCACGACAATACACTTTCCCTTAAATATTTTTCTACTGAAATAGCCACGCACAACACTTAGTCAAAAATATTTTCCACTGAAACGCACACAGCCATGATGACTGTGTTGGCATCATCTTCAGAAGCTACTCACAGGGCTAAAATATCGGTGCAATGATTAGCTGCAATAAAATCTGATGATTTAGAAATGCCTTAGGAGACATCCTTATTCTTTCTAATTCAAGCTTTCTTTAGCTGCATGGTGAGGGAATTATTAGCTGGGAAAAATGGTCTGACACTAAAGGTTAATCTAGATTTAAATAAATGAGTTATTCTCTCAGCTCATATTTCACTTTAATTTCTCAGTAGTTGTACTGGAAAAACTCCAGAGTAACTGTGGAACCTCGTAACAGGGTGTAGGCGCAGATTTGCCAGCAGTGCTAAGGGAGCAACAGTTCACACCAGCAGCTGCTGGAGCAGCTCCTGTGTTCTGTCACCTCTTGGCTTTGCTCTTGTTGCTCTTTCTTCCCCCAAGAACCTTGCTCGCAGGATCTACCTGTCTCTGTTGTGACTGGCAGCTTTCTATTCCTGAACCATTCCTCCAGTCACACCAGTTCATGTAAACCTGTTAATTCTCTACAAAGAGGAAAGTCTTGGGTGTTTGTCTTCCCACTCAGAGTGTGGTTTCACCCTAATCCAGAGCAATGAGCTTGCAGGCTGCCACCAAAAAACATGTTCCCATTTCACTGTCACTGTCCCTCCTGCCTCAGCCATGTGTTCCCTCCCGTCCGTGACACATGATGGCAAACCCAGTTTAGATTAATTTAAACTGGGTGTAACTGCACTCTTACCTGCAAGATGCTGCAAAGCCCGTCTAAGCCTGTGTTGTTCCTAAAGCAAGAGGGGTGGCAAAATCACAGAATCAGAATTGCCTGGACTGGAAAAGACCTTTAAGATCATCGAGTCCAACCATTAACCCAACACTGACAAGTCCCCGACTAACCCATGTCCCTCAGCACTGTGTCTGCACGACTCTTCAATCCCTCCAGGGATGGGGACTCCACCACTGCCCTGGGCAACCCCTTCCAATGCCTGAGAACCCTTTCAGCAAAGAAATTCTTCCTCACATCCAATCTCAACTGCTCTTGGTGCAACTTGAGGCCATTTCTTCTCATCCTATCAGTGGTTTCCTGGGAGAAGAGACCACCTCTCTCCACCCTCCTTTCAGGGAGTTAGAGAGGGCGAGAAGGTCTCCCCTCAGCCTCCTTTTCTCCAGGCTCAACAACCCCAGTTCCCTCAGCTGCTCCTCAGCACACCTGTGCTCCAGACCCTTCTCCAGCTCCATTGACCTTCTCTGGACACACTCCAGCACCTTCATGTCCTTTCTGGAGTCAGGGGCCCAACACTGAACACAGGACTCAAGGTGCAGCCTCACTAATGCCGAGTTCCGGGGTAAGAGAACTTCCCTGGTCCTACTGACCACACTAGTGCTGATACAGGCCAGGATGCTGTTGGCCTTTTTGGCCACCTGGGCACACAAATTCACATGCACAAAGGTTTATTAGTGAAGTTCGTAGCTGAGGGCATACATTGAATATAACAGTGAAAATAAACTAAGGAGAGAGAGATTGAGAAAGCAAAAGGAAATGGAGAGCTCTCCTAAGTGAGCAGCTGAGAAAAAAGTGAAGGGAGAGTCCCCAGAAAGTATCTTCTCCTGGACTCCTCTCCAGGGCTGCCCCTGTAGCACTTTTTCTGCAGTAACAGTACAATGTTTATTGGGACCCACTCAAATGCTACTGGTTGTAACCACTTATGTTGTAGGTGCTGCATGCTGGATGGTGGTTAAGCTTTGTGTCCCCTGTAATGTAAACCAAAAGGTACAACCAAAGGGTAGGAAAAGGGGGGAAGAAAGAGTGATTCTCATGCTGGTGGCAATCACTTCCCACGAGAACCTGCAGAGAACACTATCAGGGATTTGCAGGTGCAAGGTCATGAGAATAACAACAGCATGAGAACAACAGCATGAGAAAAACAAGGGAAAGATACTGCTCCAGAGGTTCTGGGAAACATTGCCAAAGCAGCTGGGGCGAGAGGACACAGAGCTGGGGGTGGAAAGCAGGTATGGAGTTCTGATGGAAGGTCCTCAGTAATACAGAAGGCAGTAGAATCATAGAATGGTTTGGGTTGGAAGGGACCTTAAAGATCATCCAGTTCCAACCCCCCTGCCATCAGCAGGGACACCTTCCACTAGACCAGGTTG
>NW_010316883.1:1196-2791 GCF_000700745.2 Antrostomus carolinensis | reverse complement strand
CCCCCGGCCTGCCCTCCAACCCTCCCAGGGAAGGCCCAGCCACAACTTCTCTGGGCAACCTGGGCCAGTGTCTGACCACCCTCACAGCAAAGAATTTCTTTCTAATATCTCATCTAAACCTCCCCTCTTTCAGTTTAAAGCCATTTCCCCTTGTACTATCACTCCCTGCCCTTGTCCAAAGTCCCTCCTCAGCTTTCTTGTAGCCCCTTCAGGTACTGGAAGGCCACTAGAAGGTCTCCCTGGAACCTTCTCTTCTCCAGGCTGAACAGCCCCAACTCTCTCAGCCTGTCCTCACAGCAGAGCTGCTCCAGGCCTCGCATCATCCTCGTGGCCTCCTCTGGACTCATTCTAACTGGTCTATGTCTTTCTTGTGTTGGGGGCTCCAGAATTGGACACGCTTCTGGTGCTTGCTGTGTCCTTTTTATCAGCCATGCAGCCACACAGAGGTGGTGAAAGGTGAGACACTTCTCTGGGCCAAAACATCTTTTTAGCTACATGAAAGCCAGTCAATAAACCACTTTTTAGGGACCCCTCTCCTGTGTCCAACACCTCTCTTGAGCCAACATTGCTGACTGTTTAGATGTGTGGTGAGCCAGATCAGGGGTACGATCAGATTGAAAACTAATCAAGCCAAAAAAACCAGAATAATTTTAATTACTACACCCAACATCAGAGAGAAAACAAGAGCAGAGAGGTACATGGGGCCATTTCTCTCAGCAGCAGCAAGCATTGTGTTTTTCTTAAACCCATGGTGAGCATACACTTCCAGCCACACTTTCCTGGTCTCTTCCTTGTGTGGGCACAAGCTCCACAGTGACCTGGTTCAGGGCATGCATCTACCCGTGAGCTGTACTTCTTCTCTTTGTGATGTTTGTGTTTTCTCCCAACCTGGTTTACCACTTGGCTACACAAATAGTTGAGTTGGCCTGACAGAACAGGCTGTGCAGGGCCATGAGCAAGTGCTAAAAGGAAGTCAGGGGACAGAATACTTTTTAAAATGACAGGTTAAACCATGGCTCAACATGGCTTTGCACCACTTTTCCACTTGAACACCTTAAAAGGTTTGGAGATGACAAACTTGGTCTATATCTGTGTTGGGTGCTATCAGACTAGCACAATGCTGTTGCAATTGCATTGTGCTGTTCCTTGCTGCCATCCTTTATTAGTGTGGCTGCATTACCAAGTAAGACTCTCCTTCGTTAAGTCTTTTTCAGACTATTCAATAATAATTTAGCTGCTGGAATAGAAAATGGGCACATTACACAGAGAAATGACAAAGAGGTGGGAGGAGACTGAAAATACACTAGGGTATGGGATTAGAATTCCAAAAGGTCTTCACATATTTCCAAAAGGGTCTGAAAATAGCTTTTGAATGGGGATAAATTCAAGATACTAAACTTTGGCAGGAACATTCAACTGCACAAGCATGGGACAGAGAACACACGAGCAAGGACCAGGTTTCAGGAAGGAGGCTGAGGGAATTAAAACAGATAAAAAGTTGAATAATATCAGCTACTGCAGTTAAGGTCTCATCTGTTTATCCAGTTCCAGGCGCTACACTTCAAGAACAATATGACTCAGCTGGAGCCTGTCCA
>NW_010316883.1:0-1172 GCF_000700745.2 Antrostomus carolinensis | reverse complement strand
TGAGAAGGTTGAAACCATGACCTGCAATGGAAAAATGGAACAAACTGGAACTTCTTACTCTAAACAACAAAAATCTGAGAAGAAAGATGACAATAGACATGAAAGAAATGAGAGGCCATTGAAAAGAAAAAATAATTTATTTTCTATAGGACAAGAAGCGATGGGCTTTAATTACAGCAAAGAAGATTCAGTTTTCATCTAGGAAAATTATAGGAATAGAAAATAAATAGGAATAGATTGCTGTGGAGAGTGGTGTGTGGAGATTTAAGTTAAAGAAATGTCAGTCAGGAATATTTGAGGCATAACTGATCCTATATAAAGCCAATGAGGCCAATGGCATCTCAGGTTCCCTTCTCTACAGTTCCATGTGCAGTGCAGACAAGAAGGAAGCACAGAATTAACAAGGATTAGAGAAGAACAAAATTGTCTAACAGGTTCCATAGCAGTAGAATTGGGGGAAAGTCTCACTGGCCTGTTTCCTTTACCTTTAGTGCCAAGGTAAGATTTGAGCTCAGGGTAGCTACGTATTTCTGATAATCCTTGAGAAACTTAAGAGTTAATGTTCCCACAATGAGTGTGCTGGCTTGTTGCTGGGAAGTGGTTTATAAAGTAGGCTGGTAGAAAAAAAATTGACTGTGAGAACTGTAGAGCCTTCAGACCCTTTCTGTACGCCATGGCCTGTGCTTGGCTGTTTGCTGTGGCTCTTTTGTGGATGAAAACTGTGCTGTAATATTGTAAAACAGCAATAGGAATAGTCTTGTCTTTTTAGTACAGCCTCAGACTGAAGGTCTGCTTTTAGACTGAAATGAAAGGCAGGTCCTGCTTGACCAACCTGATCCCCTTCTATGGCAAGGTGAACTGATTAGTGGATGAGGGAAAGGCTGTGGATGTTGTCTACCTGGACTTTAATAAGGCCTTTGACACTGTCTCCCACAGCATACTCATAGAGAACCTGGGGGCTCATGGCTTAGACAGATGTACTCTTCACTGGGTAACAAACTGGCTGGATGGCCGAGCCCAGAGAGTTGTGGTGGATGGAGTTAAATCCAGTTGGTGGCTGATCACAAGTGGTGTTCCCCAGGGCTCAGTACTGGGGCCAGTTTTGTTCAACATCTTTTTCAATGATTGGGACAAGGAGATTAAGTGCACCCTCAGTAAGTTTGCAGACGACA
>NW_010316882.1:0-2795 GCF_000700745.2 Antrostomus carolinensis | reverse complement strand
TCCATTCTCTGCCCAGCCTGGATCTGTGCCTGTGGTTGTCCTGACCCAGCTGCAGGGTTTTTGCCTTTGGCCTCATTGAACTTCATGAGGTCAAGGTTGCCTAAAGCACTGAAAACATTTCAGCACCTTGGGGTGCGGTGGGGAGACCACAACTAGATACCAGTTGTGAAGTATACACAATTTTGGGGAGGAATGAACTAGTGCACTGAACTACACAGAGATTATTTCCTCCAGAGAAGATGCAAGTGAAGAAGGGATGGACAGCAGCATATGGCAATTTGGCTCTGAAAAGGCACTGTGCAAAATGGCACCTCCTGATTTATCAGTTCAGCTTCCTCTGTAGGTGCCCTGACTTGATTTTGTAGACAACCTAATTCTTTCCTTGAGAACTGAATGGATTTGGTCTGGAAATAGAGAATCTCATGGTTCCTCTGACTGAAGTTTTTTCCAAAGTGGAAAGACATTATCAACTTCAAAGAAAATAACATATGTCGGAGAAGAATTTTAGGAGGCAGCATACCAAGATTTTAGGCCAAACCCTGAGAAAACATTTGGAAAGCATTTCAGAAGTAACTACATGCAGAAGGAAGAATCAAGAAAAAAAAGTCTATTTATTTTCACAGAGTCACAGAATGGTCTGGGTTGGAAGGGACCTTAAAGCTCATCCAGTTCCAGCCCCCCTGCCATCAGCAGGGACACCTTCCACTAGACCAGGTTGCTCAAAGCCTCATCCAGCCTGGCCTTAAACACTTCCAGGGAGGAGCAGCCACAGGTTCTCTGGGCAACCTGGGCCAGTGTCTCACCACCCTCACACCAAAGAATTTCTTCCCAATATCTAATTTAAACCTCCCCTCTTTCAGCTTAAAGCCATTTCCCCTTGTTCTGTCATTAACTGCCCTTATGGAAAGGACTGTCCCACTGTCCTTGTCACTGACAAAGATGTTGAAGAACACCTGTCCCAATACCGACCCCTGAGGGACACCACTCGTCACTGGTTTCCACTCGGACTTTGAGCTGTTGACCACAACTCTTTGAGTGTGACCATCCAGCCAGTTCCTTATCCACCGAGTGGTCCATCCATCAAACCCACATATTTCCAATTTAGAGACAAGGATGCCATGTGGGATGGTTTCATCCTGGAAACATCTGCAGGCTGATGCTTCTAATAACTTCTCCTGCTCTGAAAGATATGCAGACTGGGGGGGAAGCACGGGTAGGAGGTGGCTGGGGTTTAGTAGAAAGAGAAGTTGTGTTTGGTCTGTCAGGTTGTACATTTTATTGTCATTTGTCGAGCTGCTTTAAGCTTGATCTCGTGCTCTGTGAATCACCTTGAAGAAGTCGTGGAGCACTGCCATGAGCTGGTGAGCAAATGGTAGTGAGTCACTGACATACCTAGAGTGGTGTGGTTGGAGTAGAACCAGAAGGCCAGATGTGACATAATTGGCTTGGTGTAGCTGAAAGATTTTTTTTTCCTTGTATCCATGGCCCTTTTATGGCCACCCATGATTATTTCTCATGTTTCAAATCAGTGTAAAAAATACTCATTTTCAGAGCAAAAATTAGAGCAGGAGGAGTACAGAGTATTTGTTTAAATCTTGATTATTTTCAGTATGTTGGTAGCCTGGTATAAAATTTGCTGGCCTCATTCTCCTGAAGGAAAAAATAAAATAAAGAGATGGTAAAATAATCTGTATTCACCTACTGTAGGCAAAGCAGTCAGATGGTGTGATCCGAGGGCTGGAGCAGCTCTGCTGTGAGGACAGGCTGAGAGAGTTGGGGCTGTTCAGCCTGGAGAAGAGAAGGCTCTGGGGAGATCTTATAGCGGCCTCCCAGTACCTGAAGGGGCTACAAGAAAGCTGGGGAAGGACTTTTCATAAGGGCAGTTAATGACAAAACAAGGGGAAATGGGTTTAAGCTGAAAGAGGGGAGGTTTAGATGAGATATTAGGAAGAAGTTCTTCACTGTGAGGGTGGTCAGACAGTGTCCCAGGTTGCCCAGAGAAGCTGTGGCTGCTCCTCCCTGGAAGTGTTGAAGGCCAGGCTGGATGAGGCTTTGAGCAACCTGGTCTAGTGGAAGGTGTCCCTGCTGATGGCAGGGGGGTTGGAACTGGATGAGCTTTAAGGCCCCTTCCAATCCAAACCATTCTATGATTCCACTCAGAGTGGTTGGAGTATTGTAGAAGTGATGAGGAGAAGGAAAACTTAGAGATGTTTGTTTATTCATTGACTAGGAAAGGGAAGGAAATAGATATTTTTCGATGAAAATAATGCAGTTTGGGCTTTATGGTTTGTATAACAAGCCCCAGTTACACATGCAGGCATTGAGTGGCAGATAAAATAGGACTAGTCAAGGCTAACTGGAGATGTGTGCTCAAAATTTGCTGTTTTCTCTTGTCAGGGTTATAGACTCTCCTTGTGTCATCTTGTGCCCGTATTGAATTGCAGCAGCCTGAATTTTGGAAGTTTACCCCTGCCCAGGGTAATCAATTGAGATAAATATGTGGAGGGAAAAGAAGTTGAGGGAAGATGAAAAGTGCTGACAGTTAACTTAGTAAACTGTAAGCCCAAGGGTGCCAGCCTAAGGGTGCCATCCAGCAGTCAGAAAGAAGCCTAATAAAAAGAAAGGAAGTTTGATACCAGTCTTTGTCCTAGAAGGTAAATGATTGTATGAGAAAGAGGTTTCAATGTCACTGGTGCAGATACTTACTGGAAGTTTCAAGCAATAAAATTTGCAGAATTAAACAAAAAGAAATGAGAGGATTTGAAGTAGTGTAGGGGAAAGGGATCTGGGAGTCC
>NW_010316881.1:0-9258 GCF_000700745.2 Antrostomus carolinensis | reverse complement strand
ATATATATATATATATATCCCTGTACTTGCCTCAACCCTTTACATAGTGACAAGGGAACCCTTGAAATTAATTACACTGCTCACCGAAGACCTGCTATGCTCAGTATCCACCCAGTGTCTGTTAACGTATTTAAAGATATCCTAGACTTGATTCATAGAATACTCAAAAAATATCATGTATAAGAATATTTCCACTGCTGACTGGACACTGAAAGCTTTCCAATTGTACCTGTAAAACTGATCCCTGTCTTGAACAGCTCTCCATCCTCCTCCTCCACCGCCGCCACCTCCTCTGTGAACACAAAAGCAGAACAACTTTTGAAAATTTTAAAAAGAAATAAGTTTATTATACAAGCAAAAAGCATCATCAAGCATAAAAAAAATTATGTGGAGACAAGAATATGTCAGTTCCCACACTGGATAATACTAAATAGCATCACTATGTTCATTATTATTATTATTATTATTACTACTATGAGCTGGTTAAACTCAATGTCAAGGAGCAGCTCAAGAGGACTCGCGCTCCAGCTGACCAGTATTGTATTTTACAATGTCATACTCTTCAACAATCAGCAATTTAAGATCAGTGCACAGCCTTTGCTCCTAAGACCATTTCTGTTCTCAGGTGCTTACCCACTGGAGGCAAGCAATTTTTAAAAATTTTTGCATTAAAGTAGCAAGATGAATTTACTGTCCTGAGGACAAAGTTGATGCCAAGGTGGAGGCAGGAAATAACCCCACATTCTGACATTTTAACACTTCACAATCATGTTTAAACAAGGTACAACTCCTCCTTATATAGAAGCTGACTAGAACTGAAGAAAAAAACCAAACCAAAACCAAACAAAACCAAACCCCAAAACAACAACCCCCCCCCCCCCAACCCATTATAGTATTTAACAATATTAAGTGCTTGGAAAGGTACCTCCCCAGATTTAGTTAAAGAATAACCAGGAGGAGACTAAATCAAGTTTGTATTATGGAAAAGCACAAAAAGGCCATAAATCATAAGAAGGACAAAGAACCCACAACCACAACATCACACTTTCAATCAGCAGGTCTCCTTTTTAAAATATGTATTTTTAAAGTCATCTCCACTTGGTAGCTAGCCAGTGTGCAAGTTGTTTGGGTTTTTTTTAAGGTTATTCTTTAGTTTACAGATACTTCCCCAGCCAAGATTAAGCATCCCACAGCAATGAGGAGGAATTTAAGTTTTAACATGACAATTCCCCTCTGAAATTGTATTTCCCTCAAGGCTTCACTGCAGAGGGAAAGGAAGGCAAAGTAATTGCGACCAATTCATTTTCTAGAGTATAGCACTAGTACGCAATGCTCTACTGCATTTTTAACAACTGTAACTTCTGCTTCCTTAAGGAAGCCCTCATGACACAAACAAAAGTATTCTTCTCCCTCCTCGCCTCAACCAGTATCTGCAGGATAAGAAAGTAGGTATCTAACCTGGGCAGACCATCATATTTTTTAAAGTAGCCACACACAAACAATTTGTGGTCTGCTTCCACTCTTTCAATATCTGCTACAGGAAGACATTTTAAAGGTTTTGCAGTGAGTTTAAAACACTGGGGTAGGAGGGTTTTGGTATGTTTGGGGTTTTTTTTTTTGGTTTCTTTTCTTTTCTTTTCTTTTCTTTTCTTTTCTTTTCTTTTCTTTTCTTTTCTTTTCTTTTCTTTTCTTTTCTTTTCTTTTCTTTCAGCCTTTTAAGCTAGGAAATGGAAGTCACCCTTGCTGAAATTGTCAATATTCAAAGTATTTCCACCACAAAGCCCTAGTTCACAATAGCCACAGGGTGGGAGAGCACGTAGGAAGGTCAGAATATCACCCAGCATGACTGCCTCAAAGAGCTGGACTGAAGCATGGCCATGAGTTCTAATATGCTTCACTCAGACTAGTATACTAACTGAAGTAATCCACCTTCTCCCATCTCCTTCCTAGTTTGCTCTTCCTCATCTAATGCACATACTCTTCTTTCTGTTCAGTCACTATCACAGTCTGCAGCTATTCTCACTAGCATGCACCCAGAACTGACGTAATCACAACTTCTGATAACATTTTACAAACATCTGAGCCACTGTTCACTATCAGGAATGAAAAAGGTAACACTTCAGTACTAAAGACTTAGAGTCATGCTATAATCTAAATGAGGAATAAATGACATTTGAAGAACGCGCATGCAACAACCAAGAGATTTCAAGCACGACCAGTACGCCCTGACTGACCCTTAATGAAAGAATAAGGAATCTGTACTGTGAAGCAGTGCAAGAAGACAGCCTGATGGTGTCAAACTCTTACCAGATGGTGTAAAATTCTCATCTTTTGCTGATCCTTACATGCCTTTGCCGTTTTGATTGGTTTACATCAGAATCCCATACACAAAAACAGAAATCAGGAGAAGCAAGCTAGAAGCACCACATAACAGACTGCTTCACAGGCTGTGCTGCAAGTCTTTTCTGTTCCCCAACACTCTGGTGAGCAGCTTCAGTTAATTTACCCACCAGATTTCAGTTAATTATTTTTAGTACATTAAGTGAGACGATACTATGTTAACTATTCCAAGCAAGTTATTGTACCTTGTGCCTCTGAAACAAACTGGACGTTTGTTTATGAAAGTCTACATACAAGCGCTGGCAAAGTGAAACCCAACATGTCTCAGTGCTGGTATGCCCAGTATCAACTTCAGATTTTAGCTGCTGCAGTTCTCCATAACCTTCAAACCACTCATGTTTCAAGAAAAGGGACTGTCAGAGGCAGAGAAGGAAGTTCTCTAATGACTGCTTCCCAGAAACAGGAGCAGAACACTTCTGTGTCATGTTTTCACTGTGGTGATGTAGAGCACCTTGATGCCCTAACTGTCCAAAGCACCATTAAGCAGTAGAGAAGCCGGGGACTTGATTTAAGAGACAACAGCAAGGCAGGGAGGGGAGAAACAGACTGGAAGCAATGCCAACAGTCTCAGGAGGAAACAGTGGCTGAAAGCAGTAGGGCAGAAAGGAGGAGACAGCTGCCCCCAGCCACCAACAATGACCATACAGCTATCAAGGTAAGTATATTTTTTTCTATGCCTAAAAAGCAACAGAAGAGTACACTGAAAGCTAAGATCACAGAATTTATTATTTCCTTTGAGCTATAATGTGATAATGCAATTTGAATTCAGGTATTTCCATTAATACATGGTTGCCATTAGGGAACAATCATAAATCTACCTGCTGCTGATGCATTTAAGCTTTGCAAACAACTTGGGAAATACTACTAGAGAATTCTGCAACTATGGGAACATTTGGTAATTGCCAACAGAAAAAAAAAAATGAACTCTTATCTTTGTGTCCAGCTTAATAGTGTCCCAGAAACTTTGAGCATTTCACAGGGGAGGACAAGTCTTGTTGGCAGTCTTAATGGAAAACGCAGATGACAAGCTTGCTCTATCACCAAAACCAATTACATACCAACCATGTTTTCAACAGATTTTGTACTGACTTTACTAGCCCTCTGAAAATGTGTATTGCCACCTGAATATTCACCTCTTTCAGCTAATTATTATGCTGTCAAACAGAGAAGCTTAGAGAGAAGACAGGCAGAAATGGTGAGCGTGAGTCTTTCAAGTAAAACACATGCATCCAAACCCAACAGAGTGTTTTAAAAAAGCTTTTTTACGCAAATGTCAATACAGAACAGCTCATGTCCCAACCATCAATTCCTTATTTTTGGCAACTTTTGAGGTGACATAATTATTAGTAGGGAAAACTGGCAACCACTGAAATTTCCCATTTTTTGTCCACTACACTGTGCTTAAAATCTAAGTTGGTACTGTAACACCAACTCAAATATTACTTCTGCACCTGTATTCCCACCATTTCAATGCTAACAGACAAACCAATAAAAAAAAAATCTTTTAAAATGAGAGTATAGAGAACATACTTTGTTTTTCAAAACTTAATGCATATTAAAAAAACATTATGGACCAATTCATGCCACTGGTTAAACATCACAAAGTATTTCTCAGTCTGATTTGCACTGAGCAGTCATTTCGGTAGAGATTTCATACTAAGATTCCAGAACGACAGTGAGTGCAAAAATATGTCGGATGGTTAAAAATGTAGATGAGAAAAAACAGTTTACAAAGCAGCTGAATATTACAAATATCACCTCACCTGTATGATCTGCTGTAATAGTCACGATCATCATACCCTCTATCATACCCTCTGTCATAGTAATCTCGTCGTCGTGAGCTGCCACTATAAGTAGTGAAAGAGAATTTTTTAAAGAAAGAGAATTTAATAAAATATAAAACATCATTTTCAGTGCTTTCAGTAGGCAGTCAGAAAGTTAAACATACACCAGTTTACCTGGGTTATATCATTCCCTCACATCCTCACAGTTGAAATGATTGTTAACACTCCTACTTTCCCACCAGTGCAGATGGGAACAGAACTACTTAAATTATTGCTTTTTAAAATGCTTGAACTTTAAGACAGCTACTTTCCTCCTCAGTCTAAAACCTCTTAACCTTTTGGTATCACAGGCACATGAGAAATTCTATTCTGTGACAAGTCGTCATTCACTTTTAACTCTCAGAAAGCTCCTTTTAAAAGAACTTTCCATTAAAAAAACAAAAACAAACCTGCAGTCTCAACACAACACCAACTACTTATCCACCAGTACCATAAGCCGAAAGTCTTGGGAAAACAGGTGGGAAATGACATTCTTGGCAGCTTTAAGTCAAAAGTGTAGTCTGTGGATAGGGCAAACTGTCACACAGCTGCTCAATTAGTATTTGTTAATTCACTCTTGAAAACTTGAGCTTGAGAAAGATGTTACTATTTGATGGTACATAGGACAACAACTTAGAAATTGTCAAAAAAAGCTTACTGAAGATGTATTTAAATGTGTAAATAGCTCATGTCTGGGCCACATAACTAAGGAAGACAGGTTTCTGGTGACTAATCCACGCTGACCCCAGATATAGCACTGGCAAGTGCTATATAAATTAAACCCTCCCATCTAAAGAGATGGAAAGATATTAAGATTAATTAAAAAAAACCAGACAGAAATCAGGTCTCTTACAGACACAAGACAATTAATCCTATTCTGTACTAGTTTGGAAAAAACCTCACAGAGGTCACTTACTAAGTGGGTCTTCCCATATAGATTCCAGGGGTAGGTGTGTGAGGTCTTTTTGTTATGGAGAAGTCTACCCGAATCCTTCTTCCATCCAGCTCCATTCCATTGGCACGTTCCTTTGCCTAAACAGAGTGATACAATACAATTACCTGTAGCTATGAACTTTATTACCAACACAAGTTTCTAACCACTGCTTCACGTATTAAGAGAAGTCCTAAAATGGCTCAGTTAGGATGTACATCCTAAGTTTCACTTATGCCTTATAGGTAATGTTGAACATAAACTGTAAGACGTTCTAGGCCAGCTGGGTACAAGCATCAGTAACCACTTAAAATGTGACTTACATTGCATAAAAAGCTTGAAAGGAATGTAATTTAACAACTGTTTCAATATCTGTTTCTAACATGATTAAGAGGAACCTTTGAACGTGCTTATGTATGGAGCTGTAACTACTCTGATACTCAACATGAAGCAAAGCATTTTGAAGTTAACAAAATAGCACTGTTACGTTTTTTCCTCCAGTATATCCTCAAAACTTATTACAACATTGAATATGAGTGATAAGTAAGTCTGAAGTTCAAAAACCTCAAAATATTTTTTTTCTTTTTCTGCCAAGTAGCAGAATCTACATCCAAAGCTCCAACCTAACATGGAAACCTTCACATCAAATTTGGAAAAGATACTAGAGACTAAGTAGATGAATTTGTGCAGAATATAAGCCTGCCCATAAGAACAATGCTCTAGGCTGGTCCAAGTACAGAATTCCCTGTTCGTTCTGTACCACTTGTAAGGACAAACCCCGTAATTTGTTACATGGTATTGACACTGCTTCAATTTACTGAATCCCTTCAGGTTTCCCATGGACATTTACAGGCACCAGGAAGCCTGGCCTTTTATTTTCAGGAAAGATTTCCTCCTCTCCCTCCCCTTTCAGTCTAGAGCACTAGAAGTCAACAGAATGCACGTTAGCCTCCTACAGAGAACTCTGAAATGGCTGTCTGGTCCACTCTGAACACTCCTGTTATTAAATCTGAGATCACATGCAGAGTTAGGGAGGAACTCTCATCTCCTAATTAAAACAGGAAGTCTGTGTTTCTATTTTCTTTTCCTTGTTGGCGTAGCATGCAGTATGCCTAGCCTGAAGTTTGCTTTTGTGAATTACAGCTCAGCCTGTGCAGGGACCAGTATTCCTGCCCCTCCGCTCTCCTCTGGTACACAGTAATC
Source organism: Antrostomus carolinensis (assembly GCF_000700745.2). Lineage (NCBI taxonomy): Eukaryota > Metazoa > Chordata > Aves > Caprimulgiformes > Caprimulgidae > Antrostomus > Antrostomus carolinensis. The sequence goes on along the minus strand of NW_010316881.1, from coordinate 2,901 downwards.
ATCTTTGAGTGAACTAAGACTCTGATGTTTATTATCAGATACCAAGGATTTCTTAGGCCTTGAGAGGGCAGGGAAGAGTCGAGTCTGTGGACCAGCTTGCATTATGATTATTTCACATAGGCAAAAGGAATTAACTTTAAAGGTTCCTACACCATTTTAAAGGTCAAACAGCAAGCTTCTTGTTAGAGAAGACACATCCCAGCAACTGAGAACACAGCAAGCATGATATACATTCGGTACCCCAACCTACTTCCTTAGCATCCTCAACATTTTCGAAGTACACAAATGCAAATCCTCTTGAGCGTCGAGACTGCTGGTCGTACACAATGGAAACATCAGCAATTGGACCATACTTGGAGAAAACTTCTCTCAGATCTCTTTCTGTGGTGTATAGACTCAATCCAAACACCCCAAGACAACAATTTGGGTCCGGATTTGCCTAAAGGAAGGGACAGATAGAAAATCAGTAGAGTAAAATTGCTTGTATTTGCAGTACAAGGTATTTCACAAGTTGTGAGTGTCAGAGCTTCAAGCCAAAACAACAAGATGATTAACTTCGGTTAACTTGCTAATAGACACTACTACAATCAAATCTACAGATACACAAATCTCCTTTCACAAAAATACTTTGCATTTCTTGGGATACCATACAAAATATGGTTACAGCACATAATAGATACTGTATTTTAAAAAAGTTTTTGCTCCAAAGGCTAGCTGACAACTGTTGAATGTGGAGATACATACACACACAGAGGCCTGGATCACACCTTCATTTGTGTTAATTATCACTTTCCCCCTCTTCGTTAGCATGAACCACACTGTGCTCAGCCATCTGAGTCTGTAAAGCAGCTAAAAGCCAGCTGGTTTGTATGCTCTTTTAATAAAGACATAATCAAAACAGCTTTTAATGAAATGTTTTTGCTTTCCCAGGCCTTCTAATCAAGCAAAACACAAATGTCTCTCCCTCCTAATTCTACCTCCATCCTTTATCACATATATGCACTCATTTATTACAGCAGCTACACTGACAACAGCCTACACTGCTAGCATTTTTAAAAGCCTCTGTTAAAAACCAAGACACCCCCACCCCACAATCCTTAGCAAAGTTATGGAAAGCCACAGTTTACCAAAAGCGAAATGGCAATTAACCTCAACAGTATCTTTTAAACAGACCCAAGCTGGAAGCAGAATGTTTTCCTGGAAAACTCCAATTAATTAGTTCTGTGATTTCAGGATGTATTCAGGATTATGCATGAGTCATCTGCTTCTGTAACAGACATACCCTGTTTCCAATGTGACGTCTGCGAGTAGACATGGGTGAATGGCTGTGGCTGTGTCGCCGTCGATAATCCCGACTGTAAGACCTACTTCTGGATCTCCTATGAGAGCGGGAACGAGAGCGGGATCTTGTGTAGTGTCTACGGGAACTCCTCCTTGATCTAGATCTGAGGGGGGGGAAAAAAAAAAAGAAAAAAAAGAAAGGTACAGTGTTGGGTTTGTTTGGAGTTTTTTAACTCTTCAAAAATATGTCAGCTATTCACAAACAAAAAGCCCAAATAACCATTTTCTAAAAACCTCCGGTACCACATGACTCAGCTATAATCAGTTTAGTCACTACTCTCAAGGACTGTGCGTTAAACCCTTACAATTAGATTACTGTAGATGCTCTCAGAGCATTTCTACTGCAGAACAGGAACCTCAACTTCCATTTTATTTAGCTTTTAATTCCCCAATAGCTTTTACCCTTCTCTAAAAAGGCTACCTTGGTTTGACAGAGTATATGCCTAGAACAGCCACAGCATTTACAGCAGCATTTAAGTAAAAATAGCTGGGGTGGCTTTCTTTAAGAGACTTAACAGAAGAAGGGAACAGGACCAAATATGAAAACATAAAACATGCACGATGGCAGAGGTGCACACTTCTACTTATTCTAGCACTCAGAATAGCACTGCTTTCAGTGACATTGAAAAGCAAATACACTTTTTAGACAGTGCGTAATTACAAGCACAGAAGTCTGCCCCTGAAGCACAGCTTACAACTGAAGGAATTAAGCTGTAGTAGGCTTAATTTACCTTCTGCTATTTCAACAGTTATTTAACATTAGCTGTTCATGAACGTTTACACGTTCACACTTCAAGTGTATCTAGGCAAAGGTGTAACTGTTCACTAATTTCAGCCTAGGCCTCCTCAGAACAGCTCCAGAAATGTTTTCTGACAGCACTAGGTCTGCAGAGATGAGGTCCTGAAATACTTCAATTCCTTCTACTAAACCCTCAGCTTTCCCAACATACAATTTTAGTTGAAAAGCTGGTCAGGCACTTAAACTGGAATACTACGCCTGAGCTTGGCCCACTGATGGCAGCCACAGAATAATCTGCGTTCCACACAACTACAAAGAAAACTGCTGCAAGGTTAACAAATGCAAAAAACAGTTTAATACTCAAAGGCTCTCAGGCATAAATTGTTAATCTTCAGACTTGTTTGGGTCTTAAATGTCCTTCCTCTCATTTGTGGAAGCCAAGGTAACAAGTACTGACCGAGACCATAAGCTACCATCATTGCAGAACCATATTTCGCAGTGACACCACCACTACCCTGGCGTGAATGAAGCTCTTCACCTGCACTCGTTTTCACTCCTGAGCATTTAACAGCTTCTTCCACACTGAGGATTTCTCACTAAGTTAGCGTCATCAGACAGCCAAAGTACACAATATACACTCCGTATGTTACAGGTCTCCTTCATAAAAATGCCTTCGACCTCGTCAGAAGTGAGCCAGCTAAGTTCTGTCTTCCTCAATGTGAAACATATATACCTGTCCAGGAGAAACGACTTCAGCATATTCCACTACAACACTTCTAACTATATCATTAGAAAGAATTTTTTTTTTTCTGGCTACAGAG
>NW_010316880.1:0-2031 GCF_000700745.2 Antrostomus carolinensis | reverse complement strand
CTGCACCTTGAATACTGTGTCCAGTTTTAGATGACACGGACATTGAGGCACTGGAGCATGTCCAGAGAGGTAAAGCTGGTGAAGGGGCTGGAGAACAAACCTTATGAGGAGCAGCTGAGGGAACTGGTGTTGTTTATTCTGGAGAAGAGGATGCTGAGGGGAGACCTTATCACTGTCTACAACTACCTGAAAGGAAGGTAGTTGTAGTGAGATGGGTGTGTGTCTTTTCTTTTCTCCCAGGTAGCTAGTGATAGAACAAGAGACAATGGCCTTAAGCTGCACCAGGGGAGGTACAGATTGGATGTCGGGAAAAATTTCTTCACTGAAAGGTTTATCAGGCACTGGAATGGGCTGCCCAGGGAGGTTGCTGAGTAACCATCCCTGGAGGTGGTTATTCAAGCACACCTAGATGGGGTGCTTGAAGATATGGTTTAGTAGTGGATAGGTATGGTTGGACTCAATGATCTCAAAGGTCTTTTCCAACCAGGTGATTCTATGATTTTATTGTATACTCTAGGTTTTTTCCCCTCACCCTCTCTCTGCCCAGGATTTCCCACCTTTCTTTAAGGTGCTTTCCCAGAGGTGCCACCATCTTGGCTGCAGGGCTCAGCCATGCCCTGCGGTGCTTCCTTTAGAGCCAGCTGGAACTGGCTGTGTCTGGCCTGGGGCAGCCCTGGCCTCTCCTCATAGAGGCTGCCCTGCAGCTCACCCCACTACCAAAAGCTGGACACCTGCACCCAATACAGGCACACAAAAAGATTACACAAGATAGGATCCATTTAAGCTTTGGTGCCTTCTCCTTTGCTTCCTTCTATGAATAGTGTAGGTAGGTTCAGCCCTCCATGCAGGGATGCAACAAGTCCCTTTAGACTTCACAGTGGTGTAGCCTTCTTAGCTAGAATAAAATTTGTCAGCTGGTGAAAAGCATAAAACCTGGTGATTGCAGATTCAAAGATGAATGCTCCTTAATTAAATTGTGGAAAGAAATGTAATATAATCTTGACTAATGCTTTGTTAGTAAGGCTTTATTATAAGACTGAAAATGGAAAATAGTGTGCATTGCTTAAATTGACCATTTTATTGCACAGCGTAAGCTAACTGGGACTTTTGTTTCTTCTTGCGAGGTTTTCTGAACAAGATCATTACAGAATATTGATTAATCATAAGAATTACAATATGTTTCTCATTACTGCTTGACTGAACAATATTAAGAAAATAGCAAAGTAAGTTGCTGTAAGTTATAATCTGTCTTGGTGTTCCCTTGGAAATACAGAGGTTGCGTTTCAGTCTTTCCCCTGGCAAACTTGAACCGTAATGTTAATCTGGAAATCTGAATGTTGCTTTTCATAATGAATATTAGGAGTGATATATGGGCTCAAAGCTCTCGGTTTTGAACAAGTTTGGATCCAGATTTAATTTTTACTCCCACAAGATGATAGGTTTGCAGCTTTACTGTTTAAAATAGAGTAAAATTTTATACAAACTCTGCCATTAAAATCCATGTTGTTTTCCTTTGCGGATTGTTGACTACACTGCTATACAACAGTCTTATCAACAGAACGAGATGCTCTGTGCACTTGCTGAGAAAGAAATGGGCTGAAAATATTCTATAGCTGTTTCAGAAATAAAGCTTAAAGTATTATCTATAATGCAGTGTACAGTATAATGCTAACTAAATTAGTATTTCGTAAAAAAGTTTGATGACATTTTAAATATACATCAAAATAACATATCTTGTTCTGCAGTTTGTCATGGGACTGCTACCACATTTGAATTGCTAGTCTACATTTTGCCTTTTTCCAATATTTTGTTACTATTTCAAGCTTTTTGTAGTCTGAGCAATTTCAAAGAGGCAAATTTCTTGCTTTAAATCAGTTGTCAGATTTAATGCTAATGAATTTCACATCTTCAAGAGGGAAAAGGGTGTCTTTGGATTCTTGGCTATAAAAGAGAGTGTTGACCACAGAGAGCTGGTCATAAACCACAGCAATCTAAATAATTCCCTGTGGTGGTTTGACCCACAGTGGGACC
>NW_010316879.1:0-37929 GCF_000700745.2 Antrostomus carolinensis | reverse complement strand
ATTTTATTTTATTTTATTTTATTATTTTTTTACTATGCTACTAAGCAAAGTAGACAATGAATTTGATGGAGAGAAAAGAAAAGGGAAAGTGAAACATGCCCTACATCCTAAGGGCAAGGTGTCATGCAGAGCACTGTATCATTCTCATTTTAACGTCTTCCAGTGGAGGAGTATTAGTCCTGACAGGGTTTTCCCTTCTATCTCATTAGAGACAGCAAACCTGCAGAGTTCCACATCTTTTAACTCTCTCCTACGGGGAGGAAATGAAAAGATCTCATCAAAATGAAGATCACCTGAAAATCAGTTCTGTGAAACTGGTCTCCTTGCTGTTAACAGGTAGTGCTAGCAGCAATGTCATGTTACTGTATTTGATTTTCTTTCAATGAAAGGCCACTTGAATTTTCTAGAGAGGCAGCAATGTTAGAAAGCTCCACCTACCCCAATGCTTCTCAGACTGCCCTGCTATCAGCATTGAGCTACAACCTTCTCTGTCTGCATGTCTGTCTTCCCTCTCCTCTCCCTCCCTTTGTTTTAGTCTGTTCCTTCATCTATTTTAAGTGCCTGCATCTTAAGTGTGTTCTTGCTGGACACATAGCATTTATCCCAATTAAAAATTAAATATGTTGGCACCAGTGTTTTCTTAACCATTTGCTAGACACTAGAACAATATTTACTGATAATGAGAAAGTCTGATTGATGTGTGAGGTCAGGGCTTGGAACGAGTATTTGTCATAAAACTGGGCTTTCACAGCTACAAGAAAAAGAAGAATTTTTAATGAATCTTCTGTATGAACAGCATATTCTGATCTGTTGCTCCAGAAGGTAGCTGAACCTCTTGTCTAGGGATGGCAGAACAGATAGGGAACACTTTAATAAATGTGTATACATGCGTGTGTGTATGTATATATATATATATATATATATGTATGTCCGTTTGTGTATATATCAATATATGTAAAAGTAAATAAAAAAAGAAATGAAGGTTGGAAGAAAAGAGTGAATCTTGAAGTTTAGAGGGAAGAAGAACCATGTTTGGCTCAGTATTAAAAGACTGTAAGTGCAGTTTCTTATCCCTTTTCCTCCAAAGGACTATTTTCACTTTTTTTACTCTTCCATCTCCCACACTAGTCCATCTCTGGATGTCACTTGACACTACGGGGATAGGCAGATTGTTTTAGAAATCCTTGGTAGAATGAAGACTGGCCACAGGGTTGTAGTTATAATTAGAGCTTTGTTATTTCATAAAATTTTAATAATTATCATAGTGTATTGTTACCTACAATTTCAAGCATTTAGCATAGGTTACTTTTACGTAGAACTTTTAGCAGTTATCATAGCTTTCAGCTAAACAGAATTTCTAGTAATTAGTATAACTTTCTTAGCATCTAAAGTTTTTGGTTACCTACACTTTTAGTCACCCGGGCCCTCTGCAGATCGGGTCAAATTCTTAATAATCAGCATGTGATACAATAATCATCATCTAGACTCAAAATTTAAGTAAAAGAATATGAGTCACTCACTCAGGCCTTAGAGACTTCCAGTTTGGTACCAGCCTACCAAGTGAACCTTGGGTAGTAATAGTTATTGTCGGGAAACCAGGAAGATTTCCTTGAAAAAAAATGAATTTTATAACATGCTGCCATGGAATTTTGAGAGTTCCTTATGTTAATGACCTCCAGCAGAATATCATGTCCTCTTGGACTGAGTATGACTATAAGACATTAGCATTCTGTAGCCTTTCCGTATACAAACTTCTGAGTTCTCATAAAAGATGGTATTTTTGTGGTAGCTACTAGTGGTATTCAGTAAGTGGTAGTATGTGAGATGTTTCTGGATCACTTTACTATATATGCATGTCATTTTTTTTTGTTGTGTTTCTTGGATGTTAAATTTGTATTTAAATTATTTGAATGTATCTCTTTTATAGAGATGTTTCATAATGCATCATTTTTCTTTAAATTATTTTTCTTGTGACAAATCAATGATAAAAATATAAAGGTTGTTTACAGAAAAATAAGTGTTTTTGTCAATGACTCATAACAGCTTTAAATATATTCTGGGTTGTGTGCATGCTCTGAAATCCTTCCATTATCCATGTGCATTTTTCTCTCTGATTCATTGGGATGGTTTTTTTTCCATTTTAATGTGTATTGTATTCTTTAGACTAAGATGCTGGAGATTTTATATATATGTAAACATATATATATATATATATATAAGGAACCACTGTCATTTACTGGAGTAATCTGAAAAATATCAGTATAAATTTTTCATAATCTTAGATATTTTTACTTTTTTTTTTTTTCCCCTAGCATTTTATTTCATTTCATAATGTAGGTTTTTTTACTTTAAAAGAGAAACAGTATAGTACCAGGGAAGAAAACAAGAAAAGCTCAGAAAATTTGGAGTTCATATGTGGAGCTTTTAAATTATTTGAATTAGTCTGTCTTTGGAAATGAAGGAGTTGACATCACTGGGAAATACCTACACACGACAGGTCTAACTAGGAGAGTGGCTAAAGAGTAGCATAGTTACCTGGTGTAGTGAAAGAAATGGAACCAAGATGTTCAAAGAGCAGTACAGTGGGAACAATGTATAGCATCAAGTTTTCAGTATGACTCTTAAAGTGACCTTAACATTGAACTTTGACTCTGCTTATGCAATGATGTGAACTGCACACACACAACTTTATTTCAAGATTCAGGAACCTGTACAGGACTAAGTAATGATAAATAATGTTGAGTTTATTTGTTAATAAACTAAATTATTTATGGAAGATTTTAGGCAAATGTATTGTTCCTGTGTAGTTATGCATGCATTGTTATTGACTTGTTATTGACAGAACTTCGTATTCTATTAACCGAGTTGTTAATTTACTGTGTTTTTAGTAAACTAATCCAAATTTCTACACTTTCAAACTGGTGATGGAGTTGTCTATCTCTGTGTAATGCAGAATCCAGAAAATTTTGTAGGATTAAAAATATTCTTAGTATTTTTTAATCGATGTTTACTTGAAACCTTTCATTGTTATCATTATATTTTTCTAAAATTCAGTGTTTATGATTATGAGGGGATCGATAAAAAATAGAACTTTTTTAGGTTTAATAAACAGAATAAATTTCTTTTATTTGCAAGAAGTTTCTTATCCATGCTTTTTCAAGTATATAATCATAGCTTTTGTCTGCAATGGAGTATTTTGTGGGTTTTGTTATTTTTTTTCTATTAAAGTCCCAGTGTAGTAAAAAAGTGTCCCTATGTAAGCTAATAGCTCTTAGTTGCAATCCATTTCATATGGATACATGATAGTACCACACTAAATTTTGCTTTTACTTCCAATATGTACTTTTCTATTGGGGAAAGATCCTTGTTCTAAAAAGATACCCTGAAATAAATTCATCCCTCAAATGTGACTGTGATGATTATCTGGGGCATGGATGCTATAGAAATTTTTTATTATTATTTTCTTCATGTAAATCCATTCATGCTTCTGAAAGTTGTTTGTCCCCTAAATCAGGAGCATTCTTCAGTTTCAGGGACATCTCTTGGACCATGCTTTTGCAAAAAGAATAATATTACACTAACAGTGTAGAATGTTAGTATTATAGTTGGGATTTTTCTCTCTTTTTGTTGCAACAAAATAATTGTCCAAAGTAAAGGTCCGAAAGTTGTAATTTATTGTAAAATTGGCAAAATGAAACTCCTCCCTCTCTCGTCATTCAACTTCACTCATTTCTCCTGGGGAATATTTGAAGTGATTCAGGTTGTAAAGCTTATGGTGAGAGAGCAGCTAAATCCTATTAGAAAACTGACAAGCTGTTTGTCCAGACAGGACGCCTGTCAACCCAAGTTTCTCTAATCACTGGCATTTGGGTTGGGGAATGTGATGGGAGGTGATTGGTGCATGATCTCCACATTCGCTTCTCATTCTGGCCGGTGAGTCAACAACTTGTCAGTGTGAGAAAATAAGCATGTTATAGGGTAAGATGCTGGTCCCACAGATAAGCAGAATGGACTTGGTTGTCATCTATGGCAAATTTAGTCTTTAGGTAGGTAAATGAAATATACACAGTTAGCAAAATTTGCTGCATATTTCAAGGTAGAAACAGACCCTTCTAAGAGAAGAACTTAATCTGATTTTATATTAACAGTTACCTTCAATTTCAGTAGTAAATTTCTTAAGGTTATTTAGAACTCCAGATATGTGGGAAATGAGCAATATACTGCTGAACTAGAAGGTTTTTAAGAAAATTCTCTGAATAGCTATATTAACTGAGTTTGACTCTGGAATTTACCTTTGCAAAACTTCTTATCCAGAGTTTGTTAACAAAGACAGTCAGTTTGAAGGACAAGACTAATGAGAGCTGGATGGTGAGCAGAATAATTTGCAATTTCTGTGCATTTTGTAAAAATATATGTGAAGCATAAACACAATGTTTCATCCTCTGAATATATATTTTAAGTAGATCTCTCCCTCTCTAAGATTACACTAAGCCTATGCAGACTGAGAGGTTGCAAGGAGTCTTTCAACTGCCTTGTAAGCTCAGGCATAATTGCTGAAATTGCTCCCAAACTCAATTTCTTTTATTTTTCCCCCATTCAAAAAGCACAGGTTCCTAGAGAACGTGATGTTCTAGCTTGTATAAGAGACATTACTAAACGAGGGCTTTTCAATAGCTTTAATAATACATACTTTGATATTAAAATATATTGTTCCATACTAGAGCACATCAATAAATTTAACTCTTCCTTGCCAGTTATGGATGAAGAAGGGACACAGAATTTTCTTAAAAACCTTTTAATTTACACGTACTGCAGTTTGTTTCTGAAAATCTGTGTAGACTAAGGTGTAACACAGAATATTTTTAATCTTTGGAATAATAATGACAAGGCCTGACTTCTTAAAACAGCCCATGAACAAGGATTTAGTAATTCAAAGTGTTAGCTATCCTCCCTGTTAACTAACAAGAGGAAGTGTTTTTTGTCTCCTAAGTGGGGAAAAAACAAAAAACAAAAAAAAGCCAAAAAACCCCCAAACAACTCTGAATAGTTATCCACATTCTTAAGTACTGAATGCTCAGATCTGAGCATATTGACCACAGCTCACACAGAATTTGGTCAAATCTCCATGTCTTGTAAGGCAGAAAAAATAAACTTCAAAGTGACTTAGAAAGACAGCACTTGGACCTCAGGTCTGTTGCGACATTTTTACTAGTACAAGATTCTATTGTAAACAAACTTCCACCAATGTTTTGATTAAGTTTTGATAAACTTTCTTTGATTTGAGGATTCAAATAGCAGTAACATGCATAACACACTTCTTTCATTTCGTAGTAGTTGTGGTACAGTTGAATTCTAGTCTTGCAGTTAGCAAAGCTCACACCGACTTTTTTGAAAGCATAACCTCCACCAGTAAAGCCAGTAAAAGTTCCTTGATGATTACATTGATAATTCCTTGAATTTCACCTGCAGTCAAAGGCTAAGAGATAAGACAACACCTACAGTACAAGATGCAGTTGTGTCGTGCTAATCTCTGAGGGACAGAGGACAGATGGCATAGCATGAAATAAACTTGAGAAGTAGGGGCCTAGAATATTAATTACTCACAAGTGACAGAAATACATCTTCAACGCAGGTGAGAAAAATAATCTGAAATATGATACCATGATTATTAATTGGTTATATCAGAATTCCGTGAAGCCTTGTTTCACAAAGACAGCTATGTAATCTCAATATTTTGTTAAAATTTCATTCATTTCACATGCAACATTGCATCTGAAGAGATTATTTTAGGAAACAGAGAATTGTTGATTCGTATTTTAAAATAAGAATATGCCTGAGAGAAGTGCAGCACAAAATTTTTTAGGTAAGTAAATTGATTCTTATTTGCTCTAGATAAAAGAAATCTGGTTTTGTCTAATCTTTAGTAAAAATTATCAAAAAAGCAAGGTCTCAAGGTATAAAATTAAATTAAGGTCTAGCATGCAATACTTTATTATGAAATTACAATATTTTAGGAATGCTTCAATCCAGTATACTCAGTAAAAAATAAATGTGAAACTTTTTATGTGCATCCAAAAATGCATACCAATAAAATATACATTTTAAAAATTTTATATAATAAGATATTAAGTAAAAGATCCTCGAAAGATGAAGCAAGTATGTTTCATACTACGATCTCTTAGTTTACATTTGTTATATAAATACTACTTTTAGTTCTAGCAAGGCCAAGAACTTTGCAATGACAAAACTCTTGTGTAAGTAGCGTTCAAATTTGCATGAACATTTCTAGGTATAATAATTAGTTAGTTTAATGGAAATGTTCAGCATAATATTCAGCTGAAAGTTTTTAATCTGAAATGTTTTTCATAGGAGTTGAAAGAGGACAGTCTAAAACTAGAATGATTCCCTCCCTCCCACTGCCACCTTTTTTTTCCAAAATATACAGGATATGCCACCTAAGGGAGAGTATCTAAAGGGTATGACTAGAGCTTAATTTTCACACAGTTAGTGAAGGGAAAATATGTAACTCAGTTTTTGGAATCAAATAAAAATTGATTAGGAACTTGAAGGATATCCTGAGCTAGAATGACCCATGAGGATCATCAAATGAACCTCCTGACTCTACACAGAGCAACTAGAAGTTAAACCATATGTCTGAGTGTTGTCCAAACGTTTCTTGAATACTGACAGTCTTAGGACCATGACAACTTCCCTGGGGAGCATGTTCCGGTGCTTGACCATGTTCTCAGTAAAGACCTTTTTCCTAATATTCAATATGAATTTCCTTGATGCATCTTTAACCATTCTGTCATGTCCTACTACCAGACACCAGAGTGAAGAGATCAACACCTTCATCTCTACCTCCACTCCCTTTCATAAGGCAATTGTAGACAGAAATGAAGTCACTCTCAGTGTCCTCTCTAATCTGAACAAACTTAGTATCCCCAGACACTCCTCATAAGTCTTGCCCTCTACTCCTTTCACAGTCTTTGTTACCCACCTTTGGACATATTCTAAGATTTTTATATCCTGCTTATATTGTAGAGCCCCACACTACACACAATACTTGAGGTGGGACCCAGTGCTGTGTGCAAAAGCAAAATGGATGAATTGAAGGAAAAGGCAAAGAAGATACCAAACCCAACATTAAATGTACTCACTCTTAACATTTTTGTCATAAGAAAGCTAAGTACATTTTCAAAAAATTATGAGTTTTGAAGATATTTCTTTGAATTTCATTTTGGTAAATACTTGTAATTGTGCTACTTCATATGTTTGTCATTTGTATACTTTTCTTTCCAGACCTTTTATCTTAAAAAATATATCAACCTTACAAACTTCCTCCCATTTAAGCCAGAAAAGTAACTAAGTTACTTACTTCCTCCCAGTATTTGCCTTGAAGTAGAACAGTATTACGTTTCACTTGAAAACTCAAAACAGTTTAGTTTTATCCTTTTTTTTTTTTAACTTTTTCTGATTTTCATAATGTATTTTGCGTCTTGAATTCTGTTTTTTGCCAGCTGGCAGAGGTGCTGTTCAAAGACTGTTCTTCATACTTGCAGTAGAATTTCTCAAACTAATATTTCCCACTGTGCTGCTTCTGAACAAAACTGTGGGTCAGAAAGTAAAAGGTGACAATGTCACCTGGCATGTTTCCTGACATCCTCTGCTTGCCAAAGTTCTGTTTGGCTAAATCTGAGCTCAGGAGCGGACCTGGTGTGAAAAGCCGGAGAAGACCTCATCTCTGCTCACCAGCAGAGGCCTCTGCCTTCTAGGCACCTTGTTAAACTATCTAACTCGGGATGCCTCTCATTCTTGGTTTGCTCTAAAAATATTTTTATGGCACTTTAAATTAATATAATTTGCCAAATTTGAGGCTTACATTTTTTAAAGATATATAAAGAAGTCCCCTGAGAAGCTTCCAAGATCATGATTTGTTGTTTGTGTTCCCTGGCTGACACTTCCCTTCAGGCTGAGAGTACTGCTGCTTGCCAAGGCTGTCTCCCACTTCCTCCCTTTCCTAATGCTTTGCTAAACATGGATAAACAGTAAACTCATATAAGATGGTTCTCTGAGAGCACTAAACTCTTGCCAGTAGCACAGCACGTCTTTTTCAGAGCTTTTATATTTTTGAATAGCAAATGTCATTACATCCCAGTCCAGACGAACTGAAAACAATGGCAAAGGGAATTGTGAAACAAACAGACACATCTGTTTAGTGATTCACTCTTTTTCTCTTCCAGTACTTAGTTACATCTCTAATGACTTCACATTGTTCCATGTTGGATTTTTTTCGGTGGGATAATTTATGTTAAAAAAAATATCACTTGAAAAGGTGATTCTAACCTCAGCTTCCTGTTTATGTCCTTCCTGAACTTTGAATTCAGGACTGTGTGAGGATTGCCTTGCATCAGCCTAACATGAGGCATCTTGGCTGGAAAAGGGGTTCCAGTCGTGCGGTATGATGTCACAGCCCCGATGTAACCTGCCCCATTTTCCCCATGCACCCACCAGAAAGCTGCCTGCAGACTCTTTTGTACCTGGAAGTCCTTTCACCTCAATGGAGCTGCACTTGTGATCAGGGCTGTAGCAAACATTACTTTTAGGGGAAAATGTCAATGTATTATAAGGATTGCAGTTATTTTAAAATAATTTTAAAAAGGGGGTTAATGATTTTTTTCTTTTTATCTTTGTGTTATATTACAAGATTTTTTTATACAAAAAGTAGAGGCTTAAGATATGTTATTACTTCCCATTTTATTTTGTTACAAAAAGGAGTTATAAAATAGCTAGAATATGATACTGGATATTCTGTCTGGATAAGGAAAGTTTCCCATCAAAATTCTAGTTAGATTTACCTGTCCACATCATGTAGGTGATGAAGCCAAGTTATTCTTAAAGAAAAAAAGGAAATTTGAATATCAACAGTTTTAGCAGCATGATGATGATAATAATAATAATTATATTAATAATAATAATAATTTCAATATAAGAACAGGACTTATTTAAAATATTGTCTCAAAATGATCCAAAAGAAATTTAGATAGTTAAAACCAGTAAAACAACATTTTAATTGTGAAAAGAGAACTGCTCTTCAGTGTTGATTCAAGATTAAAAAAAAACTAAGTTAAAAAAATTCTTTTAAGATATAAATAAAATCTAGATTATTTTTTTTTTTATCTCCACAGATTGATAATTTAATTTTTACTTTTCTATGTTAAGTTCAAATACTCTGTGTGCTTTTAAAGTTATGATGTCTGAGAAATTTTAAAATAAACTAGCAAAGTTTATGATGTCTGTTTCTCAGACATCATAAATAGCAAAGTGCATTTATGGATATAGTAGATTAATAAAACATGCTTACTTTTTGTAATATCTAAATGATGGAAAAGAGATTCTTTTCCTGTGTTAAAAATACTGCATATCCTTTTAATATTTTCCAGCACAGCAAAACTGAGTTGATAGCAAAGCATAAATTGCTGTAATATTTTGGTACTAAGAAAATGTATTTCCTGTCTGTGTGTGTAAATAATCTGACCATCTAATCATTGTCAATAAACTTTAAATTTAATTTAGAATCAGTGTAGAGGTTTGCCTGAGTTAATTCAGAGATATTAGTTTAGAATCTTGAAAAGTAGCTCTGTCATTTAGATCTCTTTTGCAAAAAACCCAAATATTCCCGAATTCATCGTGCCCAAGATACCTCTGTCCCATCTGTCGCCTCTTGATGCCACTAGGGTCATACAGACTGGTCTTAAAACTTCCATAATGAAACTGATACCTAGGGTAGTAAGCTATTTGACGTAACTACCAGGCAAACAGTGGTGAGGTAGTTGAGCTGAAATACAACATGCACCATTTGATTTTTCTGACCAAATTATTTGTAAGTATTCATTTCAGCTGGCACAACTTCGAGCAGGTCTATGGCTGCTGTATCTACCTTTGCTTTGCTCCTCTTACTCCTTGTCAGAAAGTAAATGTGGAAGTGCATTTTTCTCTCAAAAAGACTGCTTAGAATTTGCTTTCAGCCCATTATATGCTTATGAATACATATTCTCTATTCATTGTTTCATCAGAAAATTATTAATGAATAAAGTCCCTCTGCATAGCAAGGTCCAATGTCTATTTTTAACATGTTTTCTTAAGTTTGTTGAATTTGCATGGAAATGCCAATATACATCAAGCTAATACATGTTTCTTGAGTCAGGAGTTAACTGAGCATTATTTTGACATGTGCAATATAATAAATGAAGGTTTTAACTATTTTACTAGAATTAATCTGTTCTGTAGAAAAGGCTGAGGTTTTGGTTGTATCTAAGTTAATTCATGTAGGTTCTCACTGTATATAGAAATGTTCCATAGCACTGGAAAGATTTTAAATTATAAAATAAAAACCCTAGTAACTGAAATATTAAGTCAAATAATATACATTACACAAGTAATTTCTTATGTATAACCTTATTTTATAATTAAAAAGCTTCTTAGTCATATTACTGATACTTAACTTTTCTATAATTAATGCAATTCTCATAACTAGGTCTAATTAGTATACTTCCAGAATAATCTGTTGCATAAGATGAAAATCACAATATTTAGCAGTAAGGTCAGATCTTTTTTTTTCTTACGGTGTATTTTTCAACAACAAAAGAAACAATATTAAAAGTCATAGTACATATTTTTGCTCAAAGTTGAAAAAGACCAATCTTCCTTTTTTCTTTGATTAACATTTAAAGGTAAAATTGCAACCATGAGGTGGTTTCACTCTTTTGGCTTGCAGTCAAACCCAGTCACTATCTCACTCTTCCCTCCTTCTACCAAAGGAGTAAGGGAGAGGACTGGAAGGAAAAGGGCAAGGAGAATCATGGATTGAGATAAAAACTATTTACTAATTAAAATAAAATTATAATAATAACAACAGTAATACCAGAATATATAAATGAGTGATGCACCGTGCAATTGCTCACCACCCACCCACCGATGCCCAACCTGTCCCCAGCCAGCAATTCCAGAGCACAGACAGTGCTGAAACTAAAACCCCGGAAGAGCAAGCCCGAGCGATCCCCGAGAGAATACCCCCAATTTCTTGTCGACCCTGCTTAATATACTGAACATGACATGATATGATATGGAACATCTCATTGGCATATCCAAATGTCAATTTTGGGTTTTGCTATTCACTACACTTCTCCCTCCCAGTCCTAATGCAGCTGTGAACCACCCAAACACGATGACCTTGGGCTGCAGCAGCAACTAATGATATTAGTATTTTATCAACATTCTTCTCATAAGAAATCCCATACTGAAACTGAAACACAGTGCTTTCTAGCTACTAAAAAGAAAATTGTCTTTATCCTAACAAAACCAGGACAAACCAAAAATACTGTTTTCTCTTTCTTTCATCAGTCTAGATGTTGTTTAGACTATTCTGGAAAGACGAATCTGTAACTACAGTAGAACCTAAACTGTAAAATTCACTCTGTTAAGATGGGAATGACTAAAGATCTTCTTTCTCAAGGTTAAAAGCAAAGCTGATTTTTCAGTGTGGCAGTTGTCCCTCAGTAAGTAATTCCCAGAAATGTCCATTAGCATTCCAGCACCTTACCCTCTCTCACAATGAGCTAACCAAGCTCACTCTCTCTGGTAGCCTGGGAAAAATCAAAGTGAATACTTATAGATAATAGAAATGTGCTTGGAGTGACAGTGCTGTATGCATAACCAAGCACCAAGTATTTGCCAGAAAGCCCTTTACTATAAATTGTTCATTGGGACTGTCTGGAAGGCTTTTTGTGATTCATGGGTATAAAACACATTTGTACCTGTCTGACCTCATGGACACTTTAATACCTGGAGCACAGAGATTGTTAGTATTGTCAGACCAAACATGGAGAAGTACTTAACCAGAGAGGCTAGAGTCTAGATGGCAGGCAATGACAGGGAGGAGGGAGAAAAGATTAGATCACAGATTGAGAAGTAATGGCTACATTCTACTATTCATCACTTCTGACAGACTGAGAGAGATTTCTTCTTCTTAGATAAGAGACTTGAAATATTTTGTTTCCTGGTCTAGTACCTAATTTTAATGTGTTATTTGTGTTCCATGTATCAACACAATGAAGAAAGACTATTGAAAACAAAATCCGTTTTTTGTCCCCTCTGAATTCAAGTGTATATGGTCTCTCCAGCCTTTCCTCCTGTATCTGGGAAGATTTTTATGTTTATAATTGCTCCAGCATGGGTTCCCTCCCACAGGAGACAGTCTTTCACAAACACCTCTAATGTGGGTACTTCCCATGGGATGCAGTTCTTAAAGAATTGCTCCAGCATGGGTCCTTTCCATGAGATGCAGTCCTTCAAGAACTGCTTAAGTACTTTAGCACACAACTCAAGAGGCATAAACTTCTGTTCTCATTCTCTACCTGCTTGGAAGATCATGGTGTTTTATGGAAAGGTTCATCAAGTGTTTGTGTAATGGACTTTGATCATGCAGGTGTTAGCATATTTGCACATACAGTTCTATGTTCAGAATCTGAGTAGTTTAGAAAAAAGTTTTAGCTTTATTAAAAAAATAATTTAAAACCCCATAAGGATTAGTTCTCTATCTCCTTACTAGTTGATGAGTTAGGAAACTGAATAGACTTTGAGGAAAACAAGAGTTGGTAGCTGAGCAAACACTTTTTTGCATATGTTATGTAGTGTGAACCAGTAGAGAAGGGATAGGCATCAGCAAGGAAATCCTTGTGTCATTTGAAAAGACCAAATAAGCATTCCGCTTCTCAATATTCCATAAATGGAGGAGTCACTCCCACGTTTATTAAAGTTGCTATTTAAAGGAGAGTTCCTGTTGGTTACTATGACGTTTGGAGGTTTCAAAGTGCTTATTGATGGGGATTATAATTTTAATTGTTAACAAAACTAATGATTATCTCACATAGAAATAAATTTATTTCAGAACATAACAGTATTTTAGTAGAGCAGGGATCTCCTTCCTGCTCTGCTCTGGTCACAGTGCTGCGGCACAGAGAACACAGAACCCTACAGCAATGGCACAGAGCTCACAGCAGGATATGTTGCAGACAGGAAAGTAGAGCGTATTAGCATCTAGTAATTTGGTGGTACAGCTGCTTGGAGTTTTGATGTTACACATCAGTACTAGGTAACTAGTCACCATTCTACAGACTGTACCATGGTGGGGATATTTCCTCCTCTTAGGCAAGATAAACGTTTTTAGTGCCTGACAGGGAGGGAGGGAAAATGAAGACAAAAATAGACTTCTAGATACTACTTAAGAAAAGTGTTAGTTTTGCCTTGTCCACATTGTTGATGTCCTCATACGTCTTAGATTTGATTCTGAGGTGTTCTGCTGTGGACTGTTGTGAGAGGACAGGACAACTGCTGTCTTGGGGGAGCAGTTAGCAATTTACTCTGCTTCTTTTGGCACTCATGTTTATCCAAAACTTTTATGCCCCTGCAACTGCTAACGTACTAATGCATTTAATTGCATTTAAAATACCACTAAAAACAAGATAAAAAGCTCTGTACTGCTAATCAACATTATACACTAGAGAAAGAAAACTTATACAAAATGCAGAGCCAGCTTCTCAATGAATAATCTGATAATAATTTTTTTCTGAGAAATTAGTTTGAATGGGGTTTTATTTGTTTGTTTGTTGTGGATTTTTTGTTTTGCAAATATTTTATAATCAGCAAAAGAGAACCTGTTTTATTTTTAAAAAAAAGTATTTCAAAAGAGCACAGCCATCTACCAATTTTTCACTATACAAAACAATTCCTATACTCCATAACTCTTTTATTTTCTATTTTTTCCATGAGCAGACACTGTAAAACTGAAATACTGTCTCTTTACAATCTCCTAATATTAAAATGTCTGAAGAGAAAATGTGATAGTACTGGGTATTTTGCTGTAAGAAGCACAAGCTTTCCTGCTGTGCTATATAGGAGATTTTTTTGGTTGGTTTTATCTGTCTTTTTTAACTTTGAGATAAATTTATCTTCAGTATTGTAAGAATGCCAAAGCTAATTGAAATAAATTCATAGTTAATTACAAAACATATTTTTGTATTATTATTATTTGTATATTACAAAAATATATGTACATATTTTTATTGAAAAATTTAAAAAATAGCTCATTTTTCTCAGCTTTTTCAAATGTACTGTCTTTTAGCAAATTTTTTAAACATTTGCCTTTTTTTTGCAAAAAACCCCAAATTGTTGAGAAAAAAATATGCATATATGTGCTTTAAAATATTGTGGCTTTTCAGGAGCAGTAATTGACACGTTTTTATTCATTACAAATACAAGGTATGTACAGCATTAGCTGACTGGCATAGTTTTTTCAGCTAGCACTTTTCAGATGAGTACTATTTTGTTAATCTGTGGAAATTAGGTCTCATGATTGCGTATACGTATCTTAGTGTTTATTCATAAAACAGGATTTTTCTTTTTTTTGATGAGTGTCAAATATAGTTCAGCTTGCTGCCAGATGTTTATGAAAAGAGGACAGAAATTACTTCAGATGAACATTTGTGGTTCTGCAATACCAATATCTTCCCAGATCAAGATTCATGTGTGATCTCATCCTTACATGATTGACTTCTAATGAACTCAGTATTTAAAAAAAAAAAAAAAATCTTGCATCTCAATTCTCAAGCCATGAAGCAACACACAATTACTAAGGAGTAGTTGCACTTAGCCCATGCTTGAAATGTAACATTCCTCATCTCAGCAACACTTTTCACTCCACTGAGAAAGATGTATGGAGTCCAATCCATACATAAGGGAAAAATACTTTTTGTTTTGTAGTGGCAAAAGTAGTTTGTTGGACAATTACCTTTAACAAACTTTGCAGAATTTCGCAGTGGGTTGTAACCCCCTTAAAAACAGGGTCATGCAAGACACTGTAAAAAAAACAGTTAGTAAAAACTAACATTTATTGACTCAAAAAAACAAAAGCACAATTCATAACTATGCATATCTATATACACTGTCTAAACCAGAGCATGAATGCTGTGTTAAAAGGCTATGAAATGAATACACTCCTGATGCAGCAAGCAAATTTCAGAGAAAATGCTGAAGGTGAAATCCTATTAGAATTCACCATGACTTAAACAGATCAACATTTTACATTCATCATGTGGTCAAATTGTGCTTTGAAATACTTTTCATATGTTATTGCTAAAAATATGCTTAGGTTGACATATTTAATTTAGGGAGGATTTCAATCACAGTGCCTGACCTTTTTCCTAGTCAAACCAAAATGACCTCTGTAATTGGTTTAGTCTTTTATATTACATTTACTACATTTTTCCTGGTCATTTGTGACAAAGTGAAAAATACCTTCTCACTTCTTGTCTTTCTTCTAGTGCTTCAAAAGACTAAAATACAAAGCATGATAACAACGCCTATTCTTTGATAAAAGGCACATCAGGAAGGGAAGAAGTTACAAAAAACCAAAACTGATGGAAGCCAATAGTCAGTCAGTCTCTGTGTAATGCTGAGGTTAATTATTGTGTGCTTCAATATGCAATTTCTCTTTACTCATAAGCAGTAAATTGACCTTCAAATTTTATATAAAGAGAAAATGCACATCTGGCCTCATTAAATTGTAGGTATTCTCTGGTTCTGAGATGTCTAATTGCATATATGAACTAACTTCAATGAACTTAATTTACTTTTTAAATTAAAATTTCTAACATCTGCAGTGAGATTCCAGACAGTAACTATGACATGATTTACTAAAGACAGTTAACCTGTTATATGTCATGCAAATGAGCTTACTGATGTTGAATTTGTACATCCCATAGCTGGTTTCCTCAAGAGCTGATTGTGCTTCAAGTGCATGAGAACAGGAGGGAGGGAGAGGAGGAACAAATGAACTGTTAGTTCAGTGATACAGCTTCAAGAGGTAGTCTTGTATGTTTGTTGCTGCATCTAGAATGAACTTTTATAGTATTTGGACCTTGGTTGTTTTGTTTTTTATAAAAGGAAAATAGATTGTCACTAAACCACACACTTCTGACTGATTTAAGAAACTGTTGTCAGATCTTGTAGGTAACTAGCCCTTCTAGCACTACATTCAACTGTACTTGTAGCGAGAGTTCCACTCTCCAGCTGCTGTGCTTTCACCAGTGTTGTCATCTTAATTTTTCAGGGTTATCTATCAGCTGCATTTGACAAGTACACAGTTCATTTGCATAATTAAAATAAATCAGAGGAGTAACATTTCAAAATAAACAATGTATTTTCCCTTTCATTTCACTATAAATCAAGCTTAATGCAACTAAGGTCAATATAGCTGTATTTGCAATTGCAATATGATTTATCTCCGTCAAAGCATGGTCAAGTCCTTATTTTGGTTCGTCTGCTGGATAGTAAAGTATAGATCCTTCATCTCTGGATTTGATTTAGTTCATGAGTTATATAAAACTGACCTTAGCTTACATATCTTATCTTCAGATTTAGCTGAAGAATGGTAAAATGATTCATAAAATATTTGTTTTAACCATAATTATTAAAATACATAAGGCAAATTTTGTTAGGATTTTATGCTAAGAAGAGATCTGGTGCATTTTTTTCTCCTTCAAAGGAGAAGGCTTGAAAAATCACTCATCTAAACAATCAGTATCATATTACTTTTTAGGTCAGAAATTCAAACTTCTTTCTGCACTGAAAAAACCAACCCACCTCTCTCCAATAGCACATGCTATTGTAAGAGAGAAAAGTGAGTGTTTTGTCTCAACGTTCTGTGATAAAAAGACTAATTATCTCAAAGGATGAACAGCTGTGCTAATCAAAGGATGAGCAGCCTTGCTGATAATTAGAGATGAACTCACATCTTCCAGGTATCAGATAAGAGATGCTGTGGGATGACTCTGAAGGACAGACTTGGAAACGTCCCTTGATCGGTAGAATGCTGAAAGGCCCTACTCCCTGCCCTACTCCTTGCTGATAAAGAAGTCCAAGGGGCCCACAAAGTAACCAAATAACTGCTGCATGTGCAAAATATGGTTATCACCTGCCCACATCGCTGCTAATGCAAAATAAGATTACATCACCTGCTGCTTCATATGCTAACTGAAGTTAAGGGGAGACCTGAAAACTTTTGTCTATAAAAACCATAAATTAACACCTGGAGTGTGCCTGTCCACCACCCAAGGATCCCAGAGCAGCCGGACTGAACTTTGCTGGAAACAAGGAGTGGTGATTTTTCCTTTTTCTCTTTTCCCTTTTTCAATCTTCCTTTACCTTTCCCAGCTTAACTACATTCCTGGTACATAAGGGTAACATTGTTATAAGTTTTAGCATCATTGAGTGATCACTAGTTCTTAGTATTGCTGTAAATTTTTGGTATTGTCAGATGATTGCAAGTTTTGATAGTTATTGTTTAGTCCTCTGTATGTGATTCATATTTCCAGTGTTTAATGTCGCTGCAAGTTTTACTTTGTCACTAAGTGTCAGTAGAATGTAAATTTCCTTTGTCAAGTCATCCCAAATAATTGATATTGTTATGAGTTTTCCTTGCCAAGTTATTTACCTTTTGCAATACCACTACCTTTTTTACAACACTCATTAGTAAATTGTAGTTTAATAGAACCTCTCAAAGTAATTGTCAGCAATACCGTGCAGATATCCAAACAACCAACCTCCCCTCCTGTCTGAGCAGGATTGGACAGTTATACATCCATAAGTAATGATTTTAAAACAGAAAGCGCCTCTAAAATCCTGCCATGTGCATTTGATATTTCATGGAATTAACTCCTAACATTTTTTCAGAACGTTTTTTCAGTACAGAGGTTTAAGAAATTAAGTTTATACTTACCTGAGCCAGTTTTGCTCACTGGTTTTATTCAGTGATCACTCTTTCAGTCTTTTCATTTATTGGATGCTGATGTTTCCGTTTATTCTTGAAGTACAGTAGCATTGATCTCATTAATATCAAATACTAAAGAATCAAACTCTGTGACCCTGAGCTTTATTCTTTATTATAATTAAGGAAGTCTATTTTTGTAAGTCTAGTTCAGCTTTACAAAATATAAATTTTATTTGATTGGAAAGTCTCTTTCCTGGTAGGTTTTGTCCATTTAACATGTATTAATGACTTCTAAACTGGTTATTATACTGAAAAATCTGTGTCCATAATGTACTCTTCCTTAGAGGAAAGGAATCCTAGCCTTTTTCTAACTTATCTGGCCAATTCGGTGGTGCATACTACTTTAATAATTGCAGTGCATTAAGTCATGCTTTGCGGAGTCAAAAAACATTCTAAATTATTTATCATGGGATATTATTGAGACATCAATTAAAGTTAATCCAGCAAGCTGAAGGGCAATTAAAAAATGGTCTAATTGACCCTCACCCTGCAATGTCATAGTTTTTCAGTTCTAACTATCCATTAGTTAGTCCACTCAACAATGTGCAGAAGAGGCTTAGTAATTCAAAATGTAATTAGTTTTCAAAGAGTACAAAGGAGGAGGAGGAATTGGGGAAAGCTTAGCAAACACATGCTAATGTGTTGTCCTCTGTGTATGCAGATGCATAGCTTAGTATGGCTTGATGCCAGAAAACTCACAGCCCTTGCATTAATGTGTTAATAAATATTTATGTTTTTATATATTAGACCATATCCCAAGATAAATATGATTTATTCTGTTTGGGTTAGAGATGCATTCTTTCTGCTGAAAAGACTAAAAGATAAAAAGTTTCAAAAGCTGTGGCTAAAACTTTAAGAACAATGTGTTTCTAAACATCTGGTCATGGAACTGTTTGCATTTTTTCCCCTAAAATGCTTTTATATCTAATAGTCTTGCACTAGCTACTAAAGTTCTTCAAACTATGGGCTATTCTGGGATTTCCTTTGATGTCCTCATTAAAATGTGAAGATAATTAAGCTTTTTTGAAGAAAAAACTATATAAAAAAAAAAATGCCTGGAACATGTGCTTAGCATGCACTTTTTCAGTCCTTTAAGACCAAGAAGTCAGTGGAATGATTCCTGAGCATAAAGTTAAGCATGCACCTGAAGATTTAAAGTCTTTCAGCCCATCAGAATGATTTTCCTCAAGAAGTATCTAGTCCACTTATGTTATGGCCCAGTTAAGCATATTAGAGGACAGATAATGGTTCTGGTTTACTACAGTAATAATACAAAGGATTGTTATTTGTGAACTTCTTTATCTATACTTTAACAAGTTAAAGTTTCATCTCTGATCAGGCTCTGACAAAAATTGATTCTGCAGCATGAATTTTGTTTCTGGAAAATGACTTCAACTTTTTACTCTAACAAAATTAGGTAGAGTTTGGTATTCATGTCTTTATTTAATGAGGGAGAGTATAATCAGTTGAGTCAGACAAAAATAAATATAGAATCGTTTAGATTGTATGGTTGTTCCAATCATTGTATGGTTGGACTCAACGATCTCAGAGGTCTTTTCCAACCAGGCGATTCTATGATAAACCTAACACTGCCAAGTCCACTACTAAACCATATAAGTGGCACATCTATACATCTTTTAAATACCTCCAGAGATGATGACTCAACCATTTCCCTTGGCAGCCTGTTCCACTGCTTAATAAACCTTTTGGTGAAGGAATTTGTCCTAATATCCAACCTAAACCTCCCTCGGCATAACTTGAGGCCATTTCCTCTCATGCTATCACTTGCTATTTGGGAGATAAACACCCATCTCGTTATACCCTCCTTTCAGGTAGTTGTAGACAGCAATAAGGTCTCCCCTCAGTCTCTGTTACCCCAAACTAAAAAAACCAAGTTCCCTCAGCTGCTTCTCATAAGGCTTGTTCTCCAGCTCTTTTACCATCTTTGTTGCTCTTCTTTGGATCAGCTCCAGCATCTCGATGTCCTTCCTGTAGTAAGAGGCCCAAAACTTAACACAGTACTCAAGATGCAGCTTCATGAGTGCCAAGTACAGAGGGATGACCACTTCTGTAATCCTGCCAGCCCCACTATTTCTGAAACAAACCAGGATGCTATTGGCCTTCTTGGCTACCTGAGTACAATGCTGACTCATATTCAGCCAGCTGTCAACCAACACTTCAGGGTCCTTTTCTGTCAGGCAGCTTTCCAGCCACTTTTCCCCAAACCTGTAGAGTTGCATGGGGTTGTTGTGACTCAAGTGCAGGACCCAGCACTTGGCCTTGTTGAACCTCACATAGTAGCTCTTGGCCCATCAATCCAGCCTGTCCCAATCCTTCTGTAGAGCCTTCCTATGCTCAAGCAGACCAAGACTCCCACCCAACTTGGTGTCATTTGCAAAGTTACTGAGGGTGCACTTGATCACCTCATCCAGATCATTGATAATGATATTAACCTAACATGTTTGAGTTTCTTATATAACACCTGGTCAAAATTTATCTTAAAATATCTACTTGTAAGAATAGATGTTGGTATTCTTAAAGAGTTAAGTTATAAGACATTATTCTTCCCATTGTTTTTTTTTTTTTTCTTTAAATTACCGTTTTAATGTTTATTCCTCCTTTACTGTCCGTTTACTTTACGAGCATACCCACAGGCCAAAGTGGATGCCTACAAGTGACATTGTTATTCTTAATTCAGAATTATGTTTTCAAGTGATAAAGAATAATTAATTTAGTGTGAATATGAGCTAGAACTTTTGTTTTCCATGTACATTTCCTTCATTAACATGCTCATTCCTCTCAAAATTCTTTGAGCAGAATCTGTCTATATGCTTCTTTATGAAACTAAAATACAATACATCAGTCTACAGACAGACATATTGTCATTTGCTGAGGAGCAGAGCTCTGTTTCTATACTTTGGGCCTGAAAGGACAAATGACAGAGAGAGAAGAAAATAAGAAATATGTCTAGAAGGAGTAGGATTCAGGAGTATTGTTTTTCTTTTTAAATGTGAGAATTAGAAAGAGATGTTTATAGAACATGTGGCAGCAGAGAAAGTGATCCTAGAAATAAAGGAGACAAAATGGGTTATGGGATGCCAAAACTGCTGGATGTATATTGTTCTTGAGTGGCTATCTGACACAAGTAATTTATGAATGAAATATTAATAGGTAGAGCTCATGGAGAAATAGATCTGAGATCTAAAAATACACCAAGGAGACATTATGGAAGTCAGAAAAGGTTTCTAACATGACAAGTAGATGAGTTAATTGTCCAATCTCTGCTCTTAAAAATTACTGAGAAAAAGAAGCTAGAGGGCAAATTTTTAAGAAAGGGTGATGCACTGAAGAACGTGATCATGTTAATAAGTCAGAAGGAAAAAAGAGGCAAATCAAGAGGGGTCAAAAGTTACAAAAGAAGAAGAAAGAGAGACTTCTCTGAAGAGTGTGTAGGTAAAATTGTCGAACAGAAAGTGGAGTGCTAAGGAACAAGAATAAATTAGCTAGACGGATGGAAAGCTGATTGCAGTAACAGCAGACTGTGAAAGAAGAGGGGAAGGTAACCTGGAGGTTTTCAAAAAGTCACTTAAAATTATTTCCAGACCTGAGAACCTTTGAGGAACTTCTATCAACCCTGAGAGATATAGCCATAATCAAGGACTTCTCTTTTAAGAATAGTTACTAAAGTTTTACCCTGAGTTTTGTCTGAGAAACACAAAGTGTTGCCCAACGAGCTGAGACACACAAAATATAGAATTCGGGTTGGAAATATATACACTAAATAGGATTACTCACATAGGCTATAAAACTTGTTCTAAAGTAATGGAAGACCAGTCATGAACAGACCACAAGGTATTACACAGAAGGGACTGAAATGCTGTTATAATGAATAGGATAACAACATATATATTAATGAAATTATTACTAAAATTAAAAACAAACAAAGAAACCCCAAAAAACAACAAAAACAAACAGCTTTAAGATGGGGACAACTGGACTTCATTCTAATAACC
The DNA here is from genome assembly GCF_000700745.2 of Antrostomus carolinensis. Lineage (NCBI taxonomy): Eukaryota > Metazoa > Chordata > Aves > Caprimulgiformes > Caprimulgidae > Antrostomus > Antrostomus carolinensis. The sequence continues at coordinate 16,029 of NW_010316879.1, read as the reverse complement.
ACTGACATTATGCTGTTTTTTTAATCTTTTGACACATTCCTGTCAGCCTATCTGGATGGAAAGTGTCTTCCCTGTAAATCTCTTAACAACTGCCTGTGACATTTAATGTATTACTCTGGAAATTAAAAACAAAACAAACAAACAAAACATAAACGGAAAACAAAACAACAACCCACCAGAAATGCAAGCCCTGAAGCCCTGGCTTACAATAAAATAGTGATTTCTGATCTTTCAAAGAAAAATATATCAGAGGATTCACATTAGTGAATGATGGCTTACCTTACAGTGATATCCACTCAGGAGTGTGCAGGAGAGAGTGTGCTAAGCAGGAAAATTCTTGCCATCCTCACTGCATCCAACTCTGAGGCATTTATATTTCATTATAAAGCCTCTTTTGGGGTCTTGGTTCCATGTAGAATGTCAATGTCTATCACTCCATACAGATCCTCTTCACAAGGACTGAATGTGAGACTTTTTCCCCCTCCCCCCCGCTCCTTGTTGATTAGTGTATTGGGTTTGTGTGCTAAGGTTTTGGTAGCAGTCGGGCTTCAGGTGGCTTCTGTGAGAAGCTGCTAAAAGCTTCCCCCATGTTCAAGAGAGCCAATGCCAGCTGGCTCCAAGACAGACCTGGCACTGGCCAAACCTGAGCTGATCAGCAACAGTGGGAGTGCCTCTGTGATAAGATATTTAAGAAGGAAAAAAAAAAAAACAAACAAAAAACCCCCCCAAAAACCTGTGCAATTGCAGTGAGAGAGAGGAGTGAGACTATGTGAGAGAAAAAAATTCTGCAGACACCAAGGTCAGTGAAGAAGGAGGGGAGCAGGTGCTCCAGGCACAAGAGCAGAGATTCCCCTGCAGCCTGTCATTAAGATCGTGGTGATGCAGGTTGTCCCCCTGCAGCCTGTGGAGTCCCATGGTGAGGCATATACCCCCCATGGAGGACTCCACACCAGAACAGGTGGTCACCTGAAGGAGGTTTTGACCCCATGGGAAGCCTGTGCTGGAGCAATATATTCCTGAAGGACTTGACCATGTGGAAAGGACCCACACTGGAGCAGTTTGTCAAGAACTGTAGCCTGTGGGAAGGATTCACATTGGAGAAGATCATGGAGGACTATCTCCCATGGGAGGAATCCCATGTAGATGCAAGGGAAGGTTGTGAGCAGAAAGAACCAGCAGAGACAATGCATGATGAATTGATGACAACCCCCATTCCCTGTCCCCCTGTGATGGTCGGGGCTGGGGAGGAGGAAGTAGAGAAATTGGGAGTGAAGTTTAGCTCAGAAAGAAGGGAGAGGTGGGGAGAAGGTGTTTGTAAGATTTGGTTTTATTTCTTATTACCCTAATCTGATTTGATGGACAATAAATTAGATTAATTTCCCCAAGCTGATTCTGTTTTTCTTCATGATAGTAATTGGTGAGTGATCTCTCCCTGTCCTTATCTTGATGCATGAGTCTTTCATTGTATTTTTTTCTCCCCCTGTCCAGTTGAGGAATGGGAATGATAGAGCAGCTTCGTGGGCACCTGGTGTGCAGCCAGGGTCAACCCACCACAACTAGAAAGAATAGCTGTATGGCATGGGACTATTGCTGTATTTTCTGAGATCTGAATATGGTTTGAATAATTGGACATGATGACTCTGCTTAACAACTGGGGGGGGGATAAAACAAAAAGAATTTCTTTGTTTCACCTGTTGGCTATTAACTTAGATTACACTTTTAATGAAAACTATCTGGTGTATATAGATGTTTATCATTCAACTAAAACTTTGGCCGCTTTATCTTAGAGTGTAACAAGGTTTGCCTCTGTCAGTTAGATTTGGGCAGAAATTTTGTATGTTGGACTTGAATGACACACAGTATTCTACCCACAGATATTTCTACTTTTAGACTGTGAAATGAAAAGCACATATATTTGTGTTTGTGTGTGGGGATGTGTGTATAGCAACCAATAAATCTATACAGTCCTTTGAGTATTTTAAGTGGAATAAATACCCTTTTGACAGATACTTTCAGCAACTTTAATCTGTTCAGATTAAAAAAAATAATAATTCCTAAAGTACTAATTCTTTATGTATGATGTAACACACAAAAATGGTCTGTGCTTAGGGTTTTTTCACTATAATATATTTTATTTACTTGTTTATGCTAAAGGTCATTCTGCACAAATACTATTGCTTTTAATCATTCTGAATGGACTGCGTGGGATGTTTGCTGACCCACATGATCTGTTTTCATTCTAAGTTTAAGTGCAAGTTTTGTTAAGCAATCTCTCATTTTGGCTACATATTTCCTTACAAAGTGTTTGAGCTATAAGATCCAACATTTCAGCAATATCATCATAATGTTTGATTTTGAGGTTTTGCTCTTCATGTTGTGGAGATTTGGGGATGGGGAGGAGAGGGCAAAGACTTTCCCTTTCGTATTTCCTTCTTTCTCACTCTTACGCATTTTAACAACACCAGATTTTATATTAGTTAAAACTATGGATTACCTCCATTGTGAATGGCTTTGGTGCCCTTTCATTTGATTGGTTCATAAAGAAATCACAAATACACTACAGTGAATCACTTTGACTTATTACCCTCAAGTAATAGGTTAGAATTTTTGCAGTTTTATCTGAATGTGCTGTAGACTAGTGTATCATAAAGTCTTCATATGAACAAATGGAGAATGCAGAAAGCATGAGATGTCTGAGTGCAAAGACAAACTAACATTTGTGGTGAGGGAATACTATTACAGAGTAGTTACAAGACTATATATTTAGTATAGAAAAGAGATTCTGCACTTGAAAAAAAAAGAATCAGAAATCTTAAGAAAATCAGTCTCTCTTTTTCCTTTAATCTGTTATATAAATTTCTTATATGATCTTTGAAAATTTCTAAAGACACTCTATGTTTTAATTTCTTACCTACAACATAGGGATGCTGCTTACTTGCAGTCAGAGTGGTCAGATGTTGCTGTGAAACAAATTTGAATTAAACCTACATCCCCAAGAGTTAGGTCAATATCCTAGACACCATACTGTCAGCAGTGTAAGTTATATGCATTTGAGTATACTCCCTTACTCTCATACTTAAAATCTTTTTCTGCACCTGTCAGCCTTCCTAACAAATGTTTAGCTGAAACAGATCAATCCCTGCAAAAATTTAGTTTTGATAAATCATCATTTCCCTCCAAAACACTTTCCTCCAGAGGTTTAGATGCACATAATGAGGTGTATTGAAAACCACGTATTGATTGAAATATGATATGTAGCCCAATACAAGGGCTAAAATTTCCCCTCAGTATTTTCTACACAGAAATAACCTGATCTCAGACACTCCTGCCACTGCAGTATGAGTTTTACTCTGAATCAGGATAGATAGTGGTAATAAAACAAGCCACAGTTTTGTGACATACACAAACATACCAAAGAAACAAGTTTCAGACAACCAAATACATTTTCACTTCTGAAATGTAAGATGTCATCCTCCATTGTCTTATAGGTGAAAAATCAGAGTAGTAAGCCACTGTATCATCTGGTTCACTGAACATGAGATTTAAAAAATGATATGAATATAAAGCAAATAAAACAGGAAAATTTACTCTTTCCTGTTGTTTTTCACAGTCCTCAGATTCTGATACACAGCTGATTTACAGTGAAATGCTAAATTTACCATTCCTTCATCCCATATGAACCAGACCTTTAAGTATTCTTATTTGCAAATACTTAAGCAACATGCTGCAGCAGAATATTTTGTAATGGAGTAATTCCAAGAAGATTATTTAATGTCATGTAACTTGATAGGCAATTTCCAAGTCTTTTATGAGAGAATAATATCTCTAAAGCAGATGGGGCAAAAAAGCATTGCTACCAGGTCAGGTTGATGGGGTGCCTTTCATTCAGTTTTAGATAATGTGCTTCATACTGATATTAAATCTTGCTGTGAAGGAAGAGATAAATTGAATGTCTACATTGGTTGTGTCTGAAGAAATATTTACCTAATGTATTGACATAAATAAATTTTTCAGACAAAACAGACTGAGAGAACTGATTCAGGCTTTTTGTTTTCCATGGATTGAATAATTATTTCTATGTAAAAGGAAAAACAACAAAGTGGTTTTTGTATCAGAAAGCTTATATGTTTGCAGATGATTCTTAAATCTTGGATTGCTTCATAAAGTTTTCATAGTTTGCTTCATGAAGCTTATTCTGATCACATAAAAAAGTGAATATTTTTCATACCAGCTTTGTAACTGAGCCCATTCACAGTATATCTTCACTCAGTAAAGAAGAAAAGATAGCATTTATTTTTCTGGAATATATGTACCTTTTTTTCCAGGGGCATCCTTTATCTTCAAAAACATCACTGCTAATCCCTCCTCTACCTCTTAGTTTGGACCCCCGATTATAACTCATTTTTGCAGGAAGAATTTATTGAAAATTACACTTTAAACCTGCAAAAGAAACCTTGTTTACAGTAAAATCATTATGATGATGTAGAGGCTTCCTTACAGTCTGACATTCAGAAACCTAGTAATTTGCATGACATATTGAGGTATGCACTCACCTTTGCTATCTTAAAGTAAATTGCTGATAATTCCTTAATCAATCACAATTGTTAAGCAGGAGATTCTCTAGTCTAACAACTACAAATACTGAAGAAAGTAAGTTCCCCAGGGGAACAGATATGTTTTGGGAATTCAGGGGTAATCTGTGAAAAGATGACAAAAGATATGTTAATGTTTCCCCAGGTATCTATGTTCTTGCCCAACAAATTTTTCCTAAATAATCTGTCAGCTGATCAAAACTGATGAACTATTTCTCTGTCTAAGATCCATATTTGCAATATTTCTACAACTGAGGAATTGAAAAATTAGTCTAAAAGGAATATTTTTTTCTTCTCGGTGATGAGAGAGAAATAATTTGAAATAAACAGCTTTTGAGGACCTTGGTATCCATAATTCAGTTACATGAACACAGCTTTTGTTTTAAATTATTTTTCTACACTACCAGGTGGCTGTACTGGCTGTCCGTATTCTTCAAGGAGTAATCTGCACAGTAAATGAATCCAATATCCAGGTAGGATGAAGTAAGAATGATTACCCTCTGTGCTGCAGAATTGATTAAGCAAGAAGATATTTTTCTTTCTATCAAATCTTATGCAGTGGGAGTAAAGCCACACCTAATGGATTTGGATTGGTTTACTATGACCTGAGGTTTATTTACTTAATTCTGTTTTCCACTATCTTTGAATTATCTAGATGAAATAAACAGAAGGATTTCAGAGTATTAAAAAACAAAACAAAAAAAAAACAACCCACCATAACCAAAACCCAACCAACAACAACCAACCAAATAAAACCCAAACCTTTATTTATTCTGTATTTCAATTGATAGTTTTGCTGATAAAAGCAATCCCAACAAGAACTGAAATACTTTTTTTTTTTTTTTATATGCAGGACGTTCCCTTACCATTTTGAACAAAAAAATAATTGAATTCACAAACAAGACACAGACAGTGTGCCCAGCACAACCCAATGTGTTCTGTTCTGCCTCAGGTTACAGGGAAGTCCTACAGGCTATAACAGAAGTTATGGAAGTATTCTCCTCCCTCTTAATATGTTTGTTTCTAAAAGGAAGGCAAAACTCCAAGAGGTGACCTGTTGTGTAGGTCACAGAAGATCAAGAGAATTGTGTTGAACTAAATGAAAGAAATATTTTAAATGGAATATTATTTTCAAGAACTTGAAAAATTCCTTCCTTTTTTCTGATTTTTTTTATAACACCTTTTACTAAATGTAGAATAGCAATTACTGAAGTTTTCAAGGTCATATGCTAATATATGATATTTCTGCAAGATTGCAGAATTATGCTTGCCTGGATAATCCAGTGATAGGTAAGTTTACTTTCCACAGGCAAATATTGAAGCAATTTTCAAATAATGCTGAGACATTTTGAAGCATCCTCCAAAAACTGGAATCATAAATACCCTTCCTTGACTTTAAAACAATTAGATTGGTAGGGGATTAAATCTATATCCTCTCCTGTTTATTTATTTAAAAAAGTGAAGAGAAAGGGAGAATTTTTACCTTTTCAGTCAACTCCTTGCTGAGAAAGAGAGGGAATCCTTAACAGCTTGGAAAGCAGATTTTCTTCCTTTTTGTTTATCATTTCTTATAATCAAAAATAGCAGTAATGTATCTTCAACCTGGATAGCACAAGCTCAGGGACTTTAATCTTCATAGTTTAATTTGCATTGTGATCCTTATGGACCGTAACAACTATTCAGTTTTTCATCTGTTGTTGTTTTTATGAATAATAATTCTTAAAAAGAGGAAAAAGAAAACAGTTTTCCTTAAATAATATTCAGCTATTTACCTGGAGACATAAAGTGCATGAAACAAAATAGAAAGGAACCAGAAACACTGTTTTCTCTTAGCTTTTAAATTTGTTGAATTGTTTTGGTATGTTTCGAAGATAGTATCTCACAGATGTCTAATTAAGGGCTTTCTCCCGCTCCCCCACCAATTCTACAAAAAGAATAGCCTGTTTGAAATTCTCTCATGGATAAAACAGTGCCATCAACTGAAGAAGAGATTTTCATAGGATTTTTAGTTTAAAAGTCACCACATTCTTTTTAGGGAGCCTTCGCAGTCTGGAACAGGAAGGAAATAAAAACTGAATTTGGTAAAGTCCAGTTTGTTACTCAGCTTGAGTAAGAAAGTAATACTTGAACAGCAGAGAGAAGTAACACTTTTTTCTGTTTCCCCTGCTTAATTTGGAAAAAAAAAATGAGCTTATGTTGGTCAATGAAGAAATGTCTTGGGTTTATTTTATCTCCTGTAGGACTGTCTTGCTTGTCAAATCAGGTCTGTTGTTCTGTCTAACTAGAAATTCACCACATTCCAGCAGGGGGAAAAAAGAAAAAAAGGCATCTCTCAAAGTACCATCTATACAGAAAAAAAGACTAGAAGGCTTTGCTCTATTTAGTGACCAATTCCTACTTTGAAATATGGTCTTTGTTGCCCTTATGAGATTTACCAGACAGGTTAAACTGGACTCAGAATCTGGCCTAACTTCTCCATTACCAAAAGTGACACAGCTGAAGAGAGTTTCAGAAGTGCAATGCAGAAGCAGTGACAAGTGAGGAGTGTCATCAGTCTTTCTTGTCCCAGAAAAAATGAAAGTAGAATATTCTATTGTGACTGAAGGCTACGAGGTTAATAGATTAAATTTTCATCTAATTTCCTCTGCTGTTCCAGTCATTGCTGTTTGCTATGTGACTTAATTCTGACTTGGGCTACTGTACTGACCACCTTGTCATATGGGAAGACTGAAGCAAAAAGCACAGGTACACAAGATGCTTTTTAAAATACTAATTTACTTAAACTACCAGTGTTGTAAGAAATAATACATTACATCTGACTCTTCATTTTTGATTGCGAAACATGATGCTCTGAGGGAGGACTCGCTGCAGATACGTAATGGTATTGGTGAAACATGGTGTCATTAAAAGGAGGAGAAATTCCACTCCGTGGTCTTCATTTGTTTATATTTTGTACAGGCTGCAACTGGTTTTATACCTTCTTGCTTTTTCCTTCACATTTTTACCATGTGAGTTGTTTTGTATATACTGTTATGCTCTGTTATACCCTCACAACTTTATCTTTCTCTGAAAGTTGAAAAGATATTCTTCGTGATTTGAGTTTATACCAGTGGGGTCTCTGGTGTCATCTTGCACCTGTACTCTCAAGACCTCTGCTACCGTCCTATGCTTGTATTCCTTGCTACAGGTATGATGAGTGCTAAACTTTGAAGCTTTCCACAGATAAGCATGTTTTGTTTTCAAGACAAAAAATATATTTGTCCAGAAGGCCTTTTCTGACCCATGTTCCAGCCATCTACTTGGGCAAATATTTAGCTAAAATATATTGTGCATTATGACCAAGCAAATCAAACTGTTTTGCCATTAATCAAGTTAGTAAAAGTCCATATGAGTGACAGGTTGGGGGCTGAAATGTTTTGTTTTTTTGTTTGTTTGTTTCCAAATAGGTGATTTGGTCATGCTGAATAAATGCATCCTGCTGTCTGTTTGTTATGGTTAAACATTTAATTATTTTTTTTCCCCAGGATATATCCTTGCTACCTTGGTAGAGAATGTCTCTGCTGAGTGTATGACATGTAAAGTGACTTTCTGATACTCTAATAAAACTTTTTTGGAGTACAGAGGAAGATTGCAACAGCCACGATTAACTTATTTTCAAGGAAAAATGATTCCTGAAACTGTTGTTGGGTCCTATTCTTTTCTTGTATGTAATGATCAAAATTTGTTACTAAATTGATTATAGCTTTGGCTCTGATGGATTTGGTTTGTTTGCTCTTTGTTTCCATAGTGTGGATCCTGCTGTGTTACATATTTATTTGCATGTTTAGCTACACAAGGCTAGTAGTAATAAGGAGCATAAACGACATTGCTGTATGGCTTGTCACAGTTTCATGAAATGAGAAAAAAACAGTGCAAAAACTCCTATTGAATTTTTTCTTATTTTTTTTTAAATAATGTTAAATTACTTTAAAATAAGAATGGTTATTTCTATATTGACACTGATGAAATTCAGAGATAAGTGAACACTTTACGCATATCAGTAGCTGCACATAGGCACATGACAATACCTGCACTTAGTCTTAGGTTTTAAAGTGGTAAAGGAAGGAAAATGTAATGCGTGCCTAGAGATAAGGGAAGAAGTAGTTAAAGTAGAAGTGGTTCATTGTCTTTGCATGAGATCATTCCTAAAGTTGAACCAGGTCCCCTAAATTTTACGGTGTTCTTTCATTGACCTACTTTTGTGTTAGAGGAGTCATTGGGTGAATCAGTATTAGTAATTTAGTAGGTAGCACTTGAAGTGCTGTAGTGTGCACTCTGTGCTTCACTACTGAGCACAAAATAGTTCTGTAAAATCTGTGGTTGACATCAAGTGATAGTTTTGAACTATTTTTAATGCACATTGTTAGACTTTCCATGGATAAAACTTGGCAACCATACATATAAAATCTTGAGAGATATAATTCCGTGCTAATTCCCTAAAGTGTCTCAGTTGCTTATATTAAGGACTTACTAATTTTGATAATTTCAGGAAACTGTCAGGTTTTTTGGTCTCTTCTTCTCATTTTCTAGAACTAGGGGTTTTTTTTTACTTTTTCATCTAACCTCCTATTTTTATTTTTTTCTTTTCCCTCCCTTTTTACTTTTCTACAAAGTACTCTATTAATAATAATGATAATGATAATAATAATAATAACAATAATAATATAATTTATTCTCTATTAGACCTTCCATTTTTTAGCCCATTCAATTCTTCTGGCTTTCCTTTCTTCTTAACCCAGCTTTATTTCTTGCCGAACAAAGGGCTGGATATATGAGAGAAACAGAAACACCTGACATTTCTAGACAGACATATAAAAAAATGTTTCTTTATCTTTTAATAGATGGATGCTCTTCTTACCATGATGTCCTTAAAACCTGAAATAAAATGGGACACTCTGGAAGAAAGGATTGAATTCTAAGGTGCTAATATAGTAAGCGAGTAATGTCTGATGAATATCATCACATACCTAAAACTGGTTCACCAAACTTCATTTATTACAATTTTTTTTTTTTTCTGTTTTAGCTGACAAATATTTGAAGAGAAACTTGCCTTAGTATGTAAGTTTTGAAACTTCACAGACTTTTTCTGACTCTTTTTCAGGTTGGGGGCAGTAAGAGTTCAGTTTTTACTTCATTTTTCAGCTTTCAAAAGTTATTTTTCTTCCCCTAAGCTTTAGCAGAAAAATCCTTCCTTATGTCTTCACAGCAAGTCAAAATAAAGGAGCCAGCTTTCTCCTGCTTTTGAGTTTTTCCACAGCATGCTTCCAGATTAATATATCATCATTTTCGATAGATTAGAGTTCAAGTCTGGCTCAAATGTTCTTTCAATAGGACATCAAAAAAATTGCTAATAGAACATGCTAGGAGAAAGTTTGAGTTAGTGCTTATGCATATGCATTACTAACCTTTTTTTCTTCTGCTGCTTTTACAAAAAAGTGAAGTAAATATTTTTCCTTTCAAGTGTTGTATTTAAAATACATCATATTTGCAGAGCTATGCATTTCAACATCACTAGAGTTAAGTCAGCTTAGACAATACAATTAATTTGAGTGTTGTACAAAACTTTGTGGTGAAATTACTAAAATACATGTAAATGCCCTTCATTCCTTTTGTATTTTTCATAGCAAGGATGAACAAGCATTTGGACATTTCAAATTTATCTTGTTCTTTCAAGCGTAAGCCACAGGATCCAAGAGGTCTTGATTTAGAAATTAGAAAAAATTGCTGCTTTTACTTTCCAGTTACAAGGGAATGCCAGGACTTGGAGTCACTATAAATTTTATGTTTATTTATTTATATTTAAGATTTACCTAGTCATACAGTGTAAGGTTTTTGCCTTTTGAAAATCATTTTAGACTTGTTTGAGCTACTGGTAATACATATAGTTTTTAATATCATTATATAAAACCTTAAGTGCCCAATCTTCTCAAACACTGGTGAGATCCTTTGCTTCTTTCTGAAGGAAGAAATGCCTATTAACACATTGTACGTCATGATTTTTTGAGAAGAGCCATGGGCTGCTGATGTATTAGGAACCAACAGGGAAACATTTGTGAAATGTCTCAAAGAAATTACAGCATGTTCCTCTAAAAAGGTGACACAGTTGATAGCCCAGCTGATGTGCCCCTGTACCAGTGCAGGCAGTATGGGTAGCAAGCAGGAGGACTTGGAAATCACTGTGCAGCTAGAAAGTTATGATCTAATGACTAACACTGGAATATGATGGGATTAGGAAAGCTAAGGCACAGCTGGAGAAGACAAGGCTTTGGAGAGAGTTTGTTTTGGCTTTTTACTATATTAAAAGGGGCTTATAAGAAGATGGAGAAAGACTTTTTTTCTAGGGCCTGTAGTGACAGTGCAAGGGGCAACAGTTTTAAAATAAAAGAAGGTAGATATAGATCGGATATAAGGAAGAAAGTTTTTACAATAGAGGTGGTGAGACACTGGAACAGGTTGCCTGGAGAAGGTGTGGATGCCCCATTACTGGAACTGTTCAAGTTCAGGTTGGATGGAGCTTTGAACAACCTGATCTAGTGAAAGATGTCCTTGCCCATGACAGAGGGATTGGACTAGGTGATCTTTAAAGGCCCCTTCCAACCCAAACCATTCTAAGATTCTGTGATGCATATCTCCTCATTCTTTTTTGGCAGTTGACTCAGCCAATTGGAGGGGAAGAAGAAAAGAGAGGAAAGAGAGCTGTACCTGAGAAAAGGTTGTTTTATAGATTTCCTGAGATGCTCTTGTGCTTAAATGGCTTGGTGGTTTCACAAGAGAAGTTTCTGTGTCTTTATGTTCATAAGTCTAACATTTCAGGTTAAACATGCACACAAAAAGCAATTTCTTTGTGTTTTATGTTTTGGTTTTTTTTTTTAATTTATCACAAATTAAAGTTATTGTAAAATATTGATATGGGCCACTAACTGAACTAAAAGAATGCATCAACTGCCATTTAAAAAAAAATCACCATTTTTAAAGCACATCTCACAAAAAAAATATTTGTGTGAACTACTTGTATTACACTTTCTGAATTTTCGGCAGATATATGTGTCATGACTCAGCAGCTGCTGGAGGTTTATGCTGACTTTTTCATGGCAATCACAAAATGTACTGTATTCAAAGCCCCTGTGAAGATGGAGAGTGGGAGAGTTTTTTTTGTAGACCAATGTCTGAGCTGCTAACTTACTTGTTCAATTGAGAAGAAGGAAAAAATCAGTTCTTGGGGTTTAAAAGAGTATTTATAGATCAGTGTGAAAATGTTCTGGCCAAAAAAAAAAAAGGATTTTTTTTTCCTTGGCAATTGAAAATAAAAAAAGAAAAGTCCTATTTCACAGTGTACAAAGCATTTTGCATAGTGCTACTCAGAATGCAATTGTTTTTCAATCTCTTCAGCTTCAATCCCCACTCCATGTGAGCTTATATTTGTGGCAAGCTGGCGGTGTGTTATGTTGTCTATATAGTCTTTGATGTCTGAAATTATCCTGTTACCTGCACTTTTTCATATGAGTTCTTTCAACATGTTTTCCATATGTGTTATCCATTGCTCTTCTGCTGTTAGATGCTCTGGGGTACTGAAGGATTTTAAAATTTATGTCCATCTCTAATTCCCAGATTAGGTATGCAGCCCTAAAAAACTTACAGCTTCAGATAAAACCAATTTTGATTCATCAGTGAAGTATAAGAAAGGAAATTTCTCTGTGCCTGTAACATACATAGCTTGGAGGTAGGAGACATAGAGTTATGAGACAGTAGAAGACAGCATGCTGCCTGCAACATCTGATTGCTCTTAGACTGTCATTGACCATCCTTTACCATTCTCAACTGTTACAGATTTTTTAAATTATTTCATAAAATGAATCACTATTAAATTAAGACTCTTCTCAGTAGAATGAATCACAGAAATTATTGTATTTATTTGCATTAAAGATGCTAACAAATAAAACGGGAGAGGGAAAGACTTCTGGAGACTTTATATTATCTCACTCCACTGTTAGACAATTTAAAACTTGTATCTGAAGTTCAGTCCAAATATATGGTAAGGCAACAGGATTTGATGTATTCCTGTTATTTTCCATTTTCTCCCTGCCTTAATGATTTTGATTGGTGTTGGACTTCATAAGATATAAAAATCAGATGCAAGAGAGGTTAAATGCATGTTTATAAATTTTTGTCCATTTAGACTAAAAAAGTTTACATTTCAACCTCTAATCTCCTCCTATTAATTAAAAGATTTACTTCTCTCGTTAACTGGAAAGCATACAAACTTTTACTTACAAAAAAATTTTATTTCATAAACTTTCCCTCTGAGATAAAATATAAATACAACTAAATGTTTGAGGGTTACTTTCCTTGCAACAAAAATATTTAGAGCTGTATTAGTGTAATAGATATATATTTTTTTTTCAGACGGTGATTTATTTTTAGGTCCAGACATGTGAATTCCTTTTCTGTGCAGCCTTTGGCACTACACAATGAATACTAGTGAATATATTTAATTTGCTCTACTCTTTTTTTAGCTGTATTACATTATCATTTGTGTGTTGTTGGGTTTAAAAAAAAAAAAAACACAAAAAAACCCAAGCCAAACAAAAAAAACCCACAAAAACCCCACCAGCCTAGAAAAAGCCTTGTAGATACCACAGACCCCACCTGAGCAAGGGTTATGTGGCCTAGGGCACCAGATGCCAATAGCTATCCTGCTGCCATAGAATCATAAAATTGTTTGGTTGGAAAAGAACTTTGAGATCACCCACTCCAACAATACCTGTCCACTGCTAAACCAGATCTCTGAGCACCTCATCTACCCGGCTTTTAAATCCCTCCAGGGATGGGGACTCCACCACTGCCCTGGGCCACCCCTTCCAATGCCTGAGAACCCTTTCAGGAAAGAAATTCTACCTCAGATCAACTGCCCTTGGAGCGACTTGAGGTTTTTGGTTTCCTGCTTCGGGAGGGGGATTGTACTAGAGGATCTTTCGAGGTCCCTTCCAATCCCTAACATTCTGTGATTCTGTGATTCTGTGAGACAATGATTTCTAGAAACCCTTTAAGAACTTTGAAATCCACCACCACTTGTTATACTTCACATGATCATTTTATAACATAAATGAGTAATAATGATTAATATAATCATTATAATATAATATGATTATATTAATAATATAATTATTAAAAAACATACAGTGGTTTTTAATGATGGTTTTTCTGAATTATTCTAATGTTTCTTATTACATATACTTTAACCATTAGTTTTGTACATATTTTTTGAAACAGTAATGAATGACAGAGTTGGTAAAAATGCATATAATATGAAAATGTTTCAGTTCTGGAATTTAGATAAAATAACTCCTTAAGATTGTCATCTGAAAATTTCTTGCCCCTGTTCTTTTTGGCCTGGCTTCCTGAGCTTGGCCACATCTTCAAGAGATACATCAGTCATGCAGCTTTCCTACAAGATATGGTTTCCTCTGACCAAGAGGATTCAGTAATGCTGTGTTTTAGGAGAAATGACACAGTAAGTAGCCATGCCTGTAAATGAGAAGAGTATCTGGAGTTTAAATCTTCAGCAACAGGAGTCACAAAAGTTACATTTGAAATATTTAGTTGTGGGTAAAGAGGAGGAGAGGATGAAGAGTAGTTATATATTTTTTTCCATTGGAAAATAAAAATTTTGTAAAGGAGAACACATTCCAAATATATATTTGTCATAGTTTCACTGGATTGAGCAAACAGTTTTGTCTATTAGAATAAACAGCGTTTTCCACAAGGCCTTGTGTTTGTCTATTTTGAAAAGATATATTTAAATATCTAGAAAGCATTTTCCAATGAATCATACTATGTAATCTTGTGAAGCCAAATGCACTGTCAAAGACATATCTTTAAGAAAACTATTTTTTATGACCATGTACCAAAAAAGGAAGTGGACATTGGTAAAACAAATTGTCTTGAAAAAGCATGTAATTTTAAAAGCTATTTAATTTCTTGCTAAAATCTTCTTTCCTATTGCTCAGCTTTAATAGATTACATTAACCACAGTGCTTTCAATGCATTCAGACTTTCAAACTAGAACCTTGTGCCTGGACTGGGAAGATCTTCATCTTCACTGTTGCATACAATAGCCATCCGTGTGGATGCAAAAGCTGGCAGGGTGAGGAAGCATTGTTAAAGGTACAACAGCTGGGCAAACATATTGCATACTAAGTCTGAACACAGTCGCATTATGTCAATAAAATTCGTTGCCTGTGTTAATGTGGCTTTGGGGAGGGGGATCATGGGCTGTATCTAGCAGTAGCCTGTTCAGCCTAACTGTTCAGGAGGTTACCAGGCCGTGCTGTAACTTGATTGCCTTTGTGCCACAGTACAGAGAACTCATGCATGAGCACATCTTAGCCTAGGAAAATAGAGACTTAGACATATCTGATTACCCTCTGTAATTATAAAAGTACATGGGAAACCGGAACTTGTGAGAAGTTGTGTTTAATGGTAACATTGGTGTAAGAACAAATGAGGACAAGCTCACTGCAAATAAATGTATTTTGATAATTTCCAAATGTCTGAAAAGTCTAGAATAAACATCCCTAAAGAGTTACATTCACGAATTGGTCATAAACTGAGCAGTCTTTGAAAACTTTATTTTGTATGCTGTTAAATTTGAGGATGATCACACTTAGAAGATTGAGAAACCATTAGAGGAACAGGAAAAGTGAGAAAATAGTTTATTATTCTATGGTGTGTTTTAATGCCCTCTGAAACTTGAGCTCATGCTAAATAAACTTGAAATCAGTTTTTATGTTCTAAAAATGTAGTAGAATAGAAGATTTAAAGCGTATGAACAATTTAAAATCGAGCCTAATACATCCCTGGACTTCTGTTATTGTATCTATAACACTGAAGATTAAAACCTAAACTGAAAATTTGGAAATTGTGAAAACTCTGAAATTGTGAAAGCTCATGAATATGAACAGGATACGAATTAGGAAGATCTAATAGATTTTTACAGAAGTATGCATTGAGTAAAATTCTAAATAAATACCTTTTTCAATATTGTACTTCTCAATTTAGGCTTTATTTACTTATTTTGTTGAAAACATCAAGAGGGAAATGTTGTAAATATATTTCTTCTAAGACATGAACTGACAATTCCACTTCTTACATACACCTTATATACCTGATATGAACTCTTCTCAGAATGCACAGAATGTTATGCGATGTAGAATTTTTAATGCCGTTAGATGTTGCATTCATGTCATAAAAAAAATTAAATTACAAAATATCAAAATACTTAGACTCAATAGATGTGCATTTATAATACTTCAGAACTGAAAATTTTTCACAGAATCACACACACTGAATCACAGAATATTAGGGATTGGAACACCTAAATGAGATCACATAGGAAGGT
>NW_010316878.1:120763-125743 GCF_000700745.2 Antrostomus carolinensis | reverse complement strand
TCCTGAATACAAGCCAACTTATGAAGGAAGGTAAAAGATAAGCAAGGAGACAACTCTGTGAAGAAGGGAAGGAGATGAGCAGAAGAGACCTTTAAAGTCTACACACTTGAGCTGGTAGCAGTTAAGAGACATTTAAGAAGGATGGAGAGTCATCAGAAAGTAATGATAAGATCCTAAGATGAATCACAGGATATCATCATCCCTCAGGCGAGTATTCCAGAGGTCAACTAAGACTAAGAGAACATCAAATAGAGTAATAAAGTGAAGGAAAGAAACAGAAATGCAGGAGGCTAACTGAGAAAGTAGGCATTAGTTAGATAGAACATTGTAAAGCCTGTCAAGAACCCTAGACTGCTCAAGCATCAGGCTCTACCTCAACAGTGCTTATAAAATCAATGAGACCAGTTTGAAAACTGAAAGTTTACCTGTCGTACTGAAGCATGCAAGAGCAAGAAAAAAATCAGCACTTTTATCTGGAGTATCTCTTGGATTACAGAATCAGTTTGCACTCAAGCTAAGGGTGATGCATGAAGGAAAAATCCTGTCTCCTGTACAGTATACTGACTCTTCCTTCTGACTCAACCACTGAAGTGCCATATGGTCTTCATCTTTACTGCTCTGGACTTCTGTATCCTTTCTTACACCTTTTACCTGGAAAATATATAAGAAATTAATTCTTAGGGGCCATTTTAGTGTGTGTGTTCTCAATGCATCAGGATCCTTATCTTACATG
The DNA here is from genome assembly GCF_000700745.2 of Antrostomus carolinensis. NCBI lineage: Eukaryota > Metazoa > Chordata > Aves > Caprimulgiformes > Caprimulgidae > Antrostomus > Antrostomus carolinensis. Next base: position 125,010 of record NW_010316878.1, on the reverse strand, counting down.
TAGAATCCTTACATAAATATCCATTATCAAAATAACAGATACTGATAACAAACAAGATTTGGCAAAGGGTATGTTCTTCATAGGGGAATTGTTAAAAAAAAAAAAAAAAAGAACAAAAACGAACATAATTTTTCTTTTGGAAATATCTTTTTCTTACAGTTGAAATACTGCAGAAAAAATGTCTTCTGATGACATTTCTAAAGGGTAAAGAATAAATGAATTATTTCCCCTCTCACTTTGTTTCAATAGTGCAAAAATCTTTTACTTTGCTATTGGTCAGATATTTCATTTTAATAAAGAGAAGTCCTTTCAGCTTCATAATTTACTTTATTCTGGTTTTTATATTCTATCATGCTTTATAATATTATATTTTCATGTGATTTATTTAGTATTTCAGTGGATAGGTTTTCCAATCTTGTCAAAATCAGAACTGATATAATAAAAAGAAATATCAATGTTTCTAAATGAAAAAAATTACTGCAATTTTGTTTTGAAAAAAAAAACCCCTTGAATACCAGCTTAAAAAAAAAAAAAAAAAAAAAAAAAAGACAAACTGTAGTTCTACCTAGAGACCATTTTGGAAAATTTCATTTTCATGGATTAACATTTATACATAACATATTCTTCTGTTTTCAATTATTCCCTGGGACTACAGTGAATTTAAACCTTCCATGAATGTTCCTTATATAATATGAAATTATTACCAACCTGGATAAGAAAGTAAAATGTCAGCTGTGGGTAGGACTGTAAAATTAGGCAGTGGACTGATGATGGTGGAAAGGTTGATGCAAATCACTATTAGCCTACCAGACTAAATGGGTCACTATGGAAAGAAGGTATAATACCACATCATAAATTACTAGAATGCATGCAGATTTTGATTCCACCTGTTCTACAGTGAAAAACCCCTTCATTGAGAAGTGTTATTTTTATACCTGATTATAGCTAGATTTGCTGCTAAGCGCACCACAAATCAGCTCTGTCAGCAAAACTAAAGGGATAGAAAAGTACATTACAAGGTGGGAGCCAGTCACTGACACTGGAAACCTTGTTTTTGTCGTTACCAAACTGTAGCGTAGACCTGCAGCCTGAGTGGGATAAGTCTGCAAGGCTTTCTGCTGTGTTGTTTCCCCACTAATTTTAAACCAGACCAATCACCACAATTACAGGCTTGCAAAAAGTATATGAGATACAAAGAAACCTTTGACAATACGTTTGCCTATTTCTCTAACTCATTGGCCTAGTCAAATCTCATATTGTTATATTTTCTTCCTGGTCTTTTCTTGGATATTGTTTGTTTTATTTCATAAGCACTGATGAAGCGATGTACTGAATCCTTCAGTTGCCTGTGATTATGAATGTCCATTGATACCCAGTCTCCTTAGCTTTTTCCTACAAGAAACATGAGCAAAGAGGTGTTTTATTCCAGCAAGCAACAGGTGAACATGTGGTGAGTACGGTTATGGGTTGTGGACCCCTGAACTTTGGGTCACAATATCAGCTGCAAGGCTGTGACTGGGCTCTGGAGAAGATCCATGCCTCTGCTAGGTAATAATCTGTCAGGGACAGCTCAGAGGGCTTTGTCATGTTTTGGTGAAGCACAATTTTTTTTTCTCTGTTTTTTTTTTTTTTCATTATAAGGCTGTTGGACAACTTTTCACGTGGGATAAAGAAATATGACAGATTTTACTAAATCAGGAATGTTCAACAGCTGAACAAGTTCAGCTTAGTTAACTTTTAAAAATTTGGCCTCATCATGTATAATAATAAAGTTTGGTGTTAACTTAGTATGTACATAAAAAAATGTGTTGTTTAGATATAACAACTAAACATGTTGAATATACTGCATTGTAGAATTAATGAAAATCCTGAAAGATTAACTCTGCCAACAAATGAGTATTGTTTCTAGTAAGTCGTCTAATATGAGAAGTAAATCAGGATATTTTGTTGTTTTATTTTTCACTAGACCTCTCTTTTTTCTCAGTATTTCTTTAGCTCACCTCTTGGCAGGTAGATTTTTCCTTCTAAGTGAAGAAACTCTATATGTCAGGACTCTATTTTGCACAAAGAAACACAAGACAGAGAAGGTAATTTTTCAGTAAAAAACCTTGATTCTCCAGCAGCATATATGTCTCAGAAACTACTTAAGAAAGACAGAGGTGTTGTCAGCCCTCTTTGGATTACTGTGTCCACCAATTCTGATGTCACCAACATTTTAAAAACAGCTTCTGAGTTTTTGCTTCTCCTGTTTGATTCACTGCACCTCCAGGAATGGACACTAAGTCCGGTGAGCTCAGACAGTGCATTTGCTCTTTGGACATCCTCAAATTGCTAATCTGGTAGCCACAGTAGGAATTCTCTCTTTTTAGATGCTTTGTATTGCTCTTGTGGGAAATTTGCAGGTCTTCTAGGTCTTTTAGGTGGTCTCTGATTTGAGAAACCACATTGGGCTAGGAGGTTAGGATACATGAAATGCTATATTATCTAATGCATGTTGTAAAACATAACTAATCAGTGGTATTTTACTACAGTAGAGGTCAGTAAATATGAGTAAAGGTGAAAAAACATTGCTCCATTACCCACTAGTTTGCCTTGGCTTTCATGGGAGGACTAATGCCTGTTGTAAAACATAATTAAAAAAAAATAATATGTCAAATGATGCCCTATTCTAATGTTTATTTTAGTAGAAAATTTCTCACATTGACTTTTCTTTTTTCCTTTGGTCTTAAAGATTCTATGAAACCAACTACAACCAACTACACAAACATAGAAGGCTCTCTTTTTGGGGTGAATCCTCCATGGAGAAGTAAAATTTCATTGAGGATTGAGTTTTATCTCCTAATAAAAAAGGCAAAGTGTTTACTTGTCTCATTCTTAGGAAAAATCTCATACATGAACAGATTTCCACTGTTTCCAGCACATTTAAGTATATCCTTTCCCATCAGCATGCAATTGTGAAAAGAGAGGGTGTGGGAAGGGAAGGATGGTATTTGCAGCAGCGTGACCATATTTTATTACTGCTAATCTATCAGCACACTGCAAGCAGCCCATTAACAAAGATGCTTGATGCAATTAAAATGAAAGTACTTTTTGATGTGAAACAAATGTATGTACAAATATATATATGTATGATAAAATAGATAAAAATTAATATAACCAAGTGCATTTCATGCAATTTATGTGTGAGTGCAAATAATTACTTAATTTTTTCCCTGTGTATTTTTTTAATCAGCCTACAGCACAGTGGGAGGTGTTGCTTCAGCTTTCCAATAAGGAAGGGGCCAGTATTAAGGGGGGGTCTGCCTTCAAAGCCATGCTAGGTCCAGAGGGAGTGTCCTCTTGGGATTTTGGCATTGGAGGGTCTTTGAAGTTTTTTAGATTTTTACTTACCAGGTGGTCTTAACTCATAGCAGTGTCTCCGCTGAGCTACAGTTGCACAGCACAGCAGGGGACCTACCTGATTCACTTTCTGGAGTAAAGAAGCCACAGGAAAAATTACATTTTTGCAGGATGGTTATATCTCTTATGGGAGCACAACAATCCCTGCTTCAGAACCTGGTACAGAATAGAAATATCTGCCAGATAGCAGAAAGTCTGATTCTGTTAAAAACTAGCATTTAATAGTAGTGGCAAGAGCTGTCTGAATCCAGCCTTTAGATGGCAGAATTGATCAAGCAATGACCTCATTTTAGTGCTGTGTAGTGTATGCTCTAAACCAGATGGTTTAAAGAAAAGATACCAAGTAGCAGCTGGTGCTTGTATATATTCCCAAAATACCATACCTGGCCTACCTGCAGGCACTTTGAGCTAACAGAGACCACAGTATTTGTATATAATTTCCAGAAGCAGCACTCTGGGGACTAGGGATCAGAGCATCAATCAATGAGCATTGTCAGATCTTTTCTAGGCATGTGCCTTTGAAGACCTGTACCTGTGTAAATATTGACCATCATGATGCTGTCTGGCTATACATTTTTGGCAATAGTACAGGTACAATCCGCTTGTGTGTTTCCCTAAACACCGTTGCTTTGAGAGGTATCTGCTCTGAAGTGCATCTGCTTAGCCACTTTTTAGCTACATTTAGTTTCTTTGGGCATCAGGCAAGTTTATTAAATTACTTACCATTAGCAGCTCGTTATCAGCAGTTAAATTCTGTGGGAGGTGATTCCTAAAATTTTAGCCATTCTTCTCCCATATAACTGCAATATCTTCAGATAAAGAAGTACAATACTACAAAATCTAATAAA
>NW_010316878.1:116009-120739 GCF_000700745.2 Antrostomus carolinensis | reverse complement strand
TCCCTTTTGTATGAATAGAAAAATGTTATTTTTTAATCAGCCTGATGATTCCAGTAAATTATTTCAGCACTAGTTTTCCTAATATTCCTCTTCCCATTAAAATTCCCTGTAGTCTAATCCCTGTTCCCAAACTATACACACCTCTAGCTCCCGATTAAGATATCTTATATTCTTCCTTAGTGCCTAAAGACAGTATTTCATATTGGTTAGTTCACACTGAGGAAAACTAGAGAAAGGAACTTAAACAGAATTTAGATCATCTGCAGCTAGAATATAAATTTTGTGTGTAGAAATAATATTGACAGGTATGCCTCTACCTCATTGCTCATACAGATGCTTTAATATGTTACATCCACATACATGATTGGCTTTAAAAAAATCTTAAAGGAAATAATCTCTTTCCCCCAGAATTCAGAGTAATGTATTAATCCATTTCTTTCAAAATTTCAAGTCCAATGTTTGTTATCTTTCTTTTCTTTTATTTTTTTCTTCAATTACAAGTGCATACAAATTCTGATAATAAACTAGTCTGCATTTCATAATTTAATTCAGTTCATTTCTTCTATACAGGGATATTGGGATTCATACTTCCTATCATTAAGTATCTGCTTCTGAACTTGTCACCTGGGATCCCTTTACAGTCAGTGGAAAGCAATAGTCACTTCTAGAGGCAATTCACTCCATCCATTTTAGATGTCTGCTTTAGGATGCATCTGCTCTAGAAGTGACGATTTCTCTCCAGTGACTGGGGGGACTTAGCAGAGACACAGGTTGCTAGTCTCAACATTTGGTCTGGTGAATCCCTCCCTAAGAGTCTCAGGTCTTGCAATCAGGACCTTATTATTTCATCACCTCTTTGGATAAGAACTAGGTGCAAACTGCATCTGTTTTGCTACACAGATTATGAGGGGCACAATACACCAAAGGTATATCTTTTAAAGGTGACCAAAACATTTACACCTGTGGAGCATACTAATCAGGATGCTGATGTGTATTCGTGTTAAGAAAGTGTGTTGGGGAGATTACATCAATTAACTGAAAATTTTTCAGTAATTGAATGTAGAGAAGGTATTAAAATTAAATTGTAACAAATAAGCCTGAAAAATTGTTTGCATCAAGTTGTACAAAGGGTTTTGTACAATTTGCTTCCTATTTGGCTATACAGTGATCTCATTTTCACTGAATAAATGATTTGACCAAATCTGCTAGGCCTAAATTTTAAGCTGAAACAAACAGTAAGATAAATAGCTAGAAAACCACTTATTTCATTAGTTTTAGTATATTTGAAAGACCATTCTCTCTTTTGTGAGTCTCTTTCTCTGGAGACATTAAAAACCCACCTGGATACAGTCCTGTGCAACTTGCTCTAGGTGAACCTGTTTTTGGCAGGGGGTTGGACTAGATGATCTTCAGAGGTCCCTTCCAACCTCTACCATTCTGTGATTCTTGATATTTACTTTAGTGTGAATGACAGTAACACTATAAATTTAATGAGCACGAGAGTGGGACAGTCTGTGTAGCAAATTCTGTTACCACTTTAAACTTTTTCCCCACAGTTCTCATTCCCAGTAGTTTCAAACGACTCAGGAATGGACCTATGCTTTGTTTTTCTGTGTTTTGATTTTATAACCACAAAGTAGCACTTTACTATAAAGAAGATACAAATTGACTTTTAAAGCTCACTTTGACAGTATTCCTTCTGCTATTACTTGTTATACACAATGAGTCAGCAAAAGATTAATTTCTAAAGACGTACTCTAAATTTCCAGGACTTCTTCAGCACGAGGGATCCTAGTTCTTCATTCAATCATATTCCCTGCCAGTTTTCTCATAGGGGACAAGATACCTCACTTGTCTTATAAACATATCTACTAGTCTGGTGTAACAGACAAGCTATGATGTACAACTGTGTTACAATCATTTTCAAAGGAGCATCAGAAGTATTTCTGACTGGTATTCTGCATGTATGATAATGGGCTGCTTCAAAGGGAACAGCAAATGTCCAGTGAGTCTCTAAAAATACAGTGAGTAAACACCTCCCATAGATGTTTGTATCAATGTTTAAAACCTGCCATCCCACCCCTTTTCATTTCATTTTTGGTGTGTGGTATTTTTATAGACAAACCTGAATGTATTTAACAGTAATTTAAGTATTTTTGAGTCTCAGAGTAGATGATCTGGAGGGCTTCAGCCAATATCTTTGATGTGGTAAGTCTTGACTACACTATTCTCAGTACACATTAATTTCTGCTTCTATTCAGAAGGTTACAAGTGTTATTAATGTGTTTCTTGTTGAAATAAGTAACGTTTTCTGTTCTCAACATTTTGCAGCCTAAGGACAGCATAGGACCACTCAGTTTAGTTCATTGTTTCAAGTAGATGATATGTGAAATTAAAAAAATAAGTCATGCTGATTAGACCCACATGGATATATCTTTCTCTGGGTTGATGAAATGGACCTTAATTCAGCACATGTGAGGGTCCACATTTGAAGTATTTTGTCCATTCTTGGTCTCCCCAGCACAAGAAAAACAATGACATACCAGAACAAGTTCTTCAGAGACCACCAAGATTATCAAGGATTGGAGCCTATGATATAAAAGGAGAGGCTGAGAGAGGATTTGTTCATCCTGGAGAAGGGGAGACCTGAGGGTCAATCCTACTGTCATCTACAACTATCTAATGGAAGAAAATGTTATGGTTCAAAATTCTGCTGTGGGCAAAAAGGAGACCCACCTTATATGTGAAATCAAGATTTTTTTGCTAGTATAATAGAAATCTTAGCAGTCTAATAAAAGGTTTATTATTACTCCAAATTTAATGTCTACAGGAGAAGAAAATAAAGAAAATACTATTTTACAGAAAAATGTTTATATATCAGTAATATAAAACTATGGTAAACATTGTTATGCATAGACTGCCTAGTGTCTACTGCTTTCCTTGATGTTTTGGTGCTCTACTGCTAACCCTCAGGGTCCTAACATTGACAGTTTCCATCTGGATTTTGGGGGAGTTATGGGGAATGATCGGCGTCTGAAATACTGTGCTGCAAGGAGTGTGATGTTGATGCTTCTGCTTTCTTCCTCCTCACTTTAATATCCACTAGGACTAATTTTTGTGTTTGCTAAGAAAATTTTACAACTTGCTCTTTTTTCATTAGTTTGCAACTCCACATTATATCTGCATTTATTATATGTATTGTCCTTTATACATACTTTCTTCCCTTTGTTACCCTTAAAACCAGTTTTGTGCAGCTCCAGGTCTGCATTTTTTATGTCAACAGTAGTGAACTACCTATAGACATTGTGTCTCCAGTGCCAAGCCTGTGCCTTTTTTAATTACTTCTCACCTGTACTTCTCTACATCACATCATAGAATCACAGAATCATAAAATGATTTGGGTTCAAAAAGAAATTTAAAGATCATCTAGTCCAACACCCCTGCTGTGGGCAGGGAAAGGTTTCACTAATGATGTCCCATCATCTCTTGAGGGGGACACCACTTGTTACTGGTTTCCACTTGGACATTGAGCTATTGACAGGGTAACCTACATGCTCGATTACCTCTCTGAAATGCCTGCACACCAATGCACGCAGCATGGGGAATAAACATGAAGAGCTAGAGATCTGTGTGCAGTTGCAAGGCTATGACCCCATTGCAATTACAGACGTGATGGGACGGTTTGTATGACAGGAATGCTGTAGTGGATGGCAAGTGGATGACAGGCAAACGAGGCAAGGTGGTGGAGATGTTCATTATGTGAGGGCAACTGTAATGTATTGAGCTCTGCCTTGGGGTGGATGAAGAATAAATTGAGAATTTATAGGTTAGGATTAAAGGGCAGGCTGATATGGGTGACAAGGTCAAGGAAAGTTATTCTCTATCTCTACTCTGCCCTAGTGAGGCCATATCTGGATTACTGTGTCCAGTTCTGGACTCTCCAGTTCAAGAAAGACCAGGAACTACTGGAGAGAGTAAGCAGAAAGCTACAACGATGATTAGGGGACTGGAGCATCTCTCTTGTGATGAATGACTGAGATATCTGGGTCCCTTTAGCCTGGAAAAGAGAAGACTGAGAAAGGATCTGGTCAATGCTTGTAAATATCTAAAGGGAGGGTGTCAGAGGAAGGTGCCAGACCCTTTTCAGTAGTGCTAAGCAACATGGATCCAACATTGACCAAAGCTGAGCCCATCAGCTACAGCAGTAGGGCCTGTTATAGAAAAAAAAGAGATTAACTGTATCCTTCTCTCTAAATAGTCTCATTTAGCAGACAAGAGATAATTTCTGATCAGAGAGGTGGGGAGCAGAAGGGCGAGGGGAGCAGGGAAGGTTTTAGAAATTTGATAAATATTATTAGAGCTTGCAAGAAAATAAGAGTAAATTAAAATGAAGTACAGGAATGTAGACAGAGGCCAGGAGAACACCCCAGTGACTACTGGGATAGATTGAGACAGTTTTTGTTGGCCTACGGGAAAATGACTCTCCAGAATTTTAATAATGAATTCACAGCAAGTATTTTTGTGGACCAAACCACTTCTGATATCCTTAACTATTTTAAGGGTCACATGGCAAGGGTAGCAAGAAGAAAATTTGAAAGATATTCTATTATCTAGAAGTTCTATACTTGTACAATATGTAGATGATTTGTTACTTGCCAGTAAGACATATGAAGATTGCTTGAAAGATACTATTTTTCTATGTACTACTTTAGTGGAAAAAGGTCACCGTG